>NC_057800.1:197351057-197384182 GCF_018294505.1 Triticum aestivum | reverse complement strand
CTCGCCGCGCCGCCCGCCACCACGTTGCCAGCGCAAGCGCCGCCCACCGGCTCCAAGGTGCCCCGCGCCGCCTGCCTGCTCCGGTCACCGCCCACAACCCGCGAGCGTGCCGGAGCGCCCCCTCCACCGCCGCCTCGCCGCCTCCAGGACCGGATCCGGTGCCCCAACCTCGCCGGCCCTCTCCTCCGATCTCCGGCGAATGACTCCTCCGACTCCGGCGAACTATTCCGACATACCTCAAAGAACGTGCCCCGGATCCAGATCTGAGAGAGGGTTGACTTTTGCCTTAATCTCAGTAAATTTTTGCATTCTTCATCATGCCATAACTCTACAATTGTGGCTCCGTTTCGGGCGTGTAGTATATCAAATTGTTTGTCTCGACGAGTACTTCATTTCATCTCATTCCATCATGTTCATTTGAGCTCATCTTGATTCCGTAAATGCTGTTGCAAGAGTGCTAGTTTATATTAGTTTCAGATCCATATCAGCAATTGGACATTTGTCATTTTTGCCATGATTAATGAGTGCCTCCTATGAACTTGAGCCCTACATGAGTTTTGAAGTATGCCATGCCATCTTTATAGGGGTGTATGCCATGTATTTTTGTGATATTTGTGGTGACTAGCACAAGTATGCAAAGTAGCTCTCATAATGTTGCTGATTTTAGTGACTTAGAAATCTTCTAAGTCATTTTCCTGATTATATTTTTATGCCATGTATTCATGTTGCTACCGAGTGATCCATGCCTCTTTTGAGCATGATCGGTAAGGATGTTTGTAGATATTGTGGTGCTCTATCCATCCATGTCTTTGCTTGCAATTATGGAGCACCCTAGCTTAAGTCAACCGAGCTCTACTTTTGCTATAAAATGTTCCTGGCAGAATGTTTACATGTTAGGCATTTTTGCCGAGGTTGTTGTAGTTGATCCATGCATGCTATGATGTTGTTCTTGCCATGTTTAGCTTGTTTGCCATGTCTACTTGCTGGGTGTAGGCTTGTTTTGTCATGCAATGCCTCATGGTGAGTGCATCGAGCTCGTAAACATGCCTACTTAATATCTGTTTTGCCATGTTCCCGTTTTCTACTAAGTCTAAATCTGTTAACGATAATTGCTATGTTCACATGGTTGCCATTGTATTCTCTGATCCCTTTTGGCTTATGGTCAGTAAGAGACTTTTGTTGTACGCTTTGAGTAGCTTCATGCCATGCCTTGCTTTGCCATGATATATTCCTGTAGCATGTTGTTATCTTGCTCTAAACATTGCTTCCTGATGTTAAATTCCTGACATGTTGTTATTTTCACTAAGTCTGTAACCTGATATCTTTTGCACTTTTGCCATGCTTATTTGAACCTGCTATTAAGTGAATTAGCCGTAGCTCAGTGTTCATCTTTTGTGTAGCATCTTGAGTGGATCCCTGCCATGTATTTTGTTGCTATGTTAGAGTGCAGTAGATTGTTGTTCTTGATGCATTTAGATGGCCTCGTGCTGTTAATCGCGGATCGGTGCCATATTTGTTTTGCTTGTCTTTTGCAAACCGTGCATCCGATTCCGGTGATCTTTATATCGATTTCGACCGAAATCAACTCATCTTTCCAGTGCCACTCTTGGTTTTCCAAGTTGAGGCCAGGTCCAATCTTTCCTTTCTGAAGCATGCATATGCATTGCATATCACATCCCGCATATCATTGCCATGTTTTGCATCATGTTGCTTGTGCATTGCACGTGGTTGATTGTGTCTCCCTTTGCTTGTGTTCTTGCTTTTGAGTAGAGCCGGGAGAGGAGGGCGTGTTCGAGGAGCCCGGTGAGTACGTTTACGAGGATCAAGCTAACGTCAACTCGGAGAACTTTGCAGGCAAGATGACCATACCCTCGAAATCACTTCTATCTTTGCTTGCTAGATGCTCGCTCTATTGATATGCCTATGCTACCATACCTACCACTTTCTTATCATGCCTTCCATATTGCCATGTCAAACCTCTAACCCACCTTGACCTAGCAAACCGTTGTTTGGCTATGTTACTGCTTTGCTCAGCCCCTCTTATAGTGTTGTTAGTTGCAGGTGAAGATTGGAGTTTGTTCCTTGTTGGAACATGTTTATTGTTGGGATATCATTATTATATCTTGTCTATTTTAATGCATTTATATACTTGGTAAAGGGTGGAAGGCTCGGCGTTATGCCTGGTGTTTTTTTCCACTCTTGCCGCCCTAGTTTCCCTCATACCGGTGTTATGTTCCTTGATTTTGCGTTCCTTAAATGGTTGGGTTATAATGGGAACCCCTTGACAGTTCGCCTTGAATAAAACTCCTCTAGCAATGCCCAACATTGGTTTTACCATTTGCCACCTAGCCTCTTTTCCATTGGGTTCTGCGGACTCAAGGGTCATCTTTATTTTAAACCCCCAGGCCAGTGCTCCTCTGAGTGTTGGTCCAACCTGTCAACTACCGGTGGCCACCAGGGGCAACTCTGGGCTGGCCCACCAGAACCTTGGACAATCTGGTGTGCCCTGAGAACGAGATATGTGCAGCTCCTATCAAGATTTGTCGGCACATTCGGGTGGCTTTTCTGGTTTAGTTTTACCATTGTCGAGATGTCTTGTAACCGGGATTCCGAGTCTGATCGGATTGTCTTGGGAGAAGGAATATCCTTCGTTGACCGTGAGAGCTTGTGATGGGCTAAGTTGGGACTCCCCTGCAGGGATCTAAACTTTTGAAAGCCGTGCCCGCGGTTATGGGAAGATGGGAATTTGTTAATGTATGGTTGTAGAAAACCTGAAACTTGACTTAATTAAAATGAATCAACCGAGTGTGTGGCCGTGATGGTCTCTTTTCGGCAGAGTCCGGGAAGAGAATACGGTCTTGTGTTATGCTTGAACATAGGTTTCTCTAGGATCACTTCTTGATCATAGTTTCTCGACCGTGCCTTTGCCTTCTCTTCTCGCTCTCATTTGCGTATGTTAGCCACCATATATGCTAGTGCTTGCTGCAGCTCCACCTCATACCTTTTTACCTTTCCTATAAGCTTAAATAGTCTTGATCGCGAGGGTGTGAGATTGCTGAGTCCCCGTGACTAACAGATTACTTCCAAAACTAGATGCAGGGACCGATGATACCGCTCCAGGTGATTCGACTGAGCTCAAGTGGGAGTTCAATGAGGACTCAGGACGATACTACGTTTCCTTTCCAGACGATCAGTAGTGGTGCCCAGTTGGGGCGATCGAGGACTTTGTTGCATTTGGGATTATTCTTTATTTTGGTTCCGTAGACGGACCTTGATTGTATCTGGATGAATGTAATGATATTTATGCTATTGTGTGACGTGGCGAGTGTAAGCCAACTATGTACCTTTTTCCTTATTCATTACATGGGTTGTGTGAAGATTGCCCCACTTGCGACATTGCTTACAATGCAGTTATGCCTCTAAGTCGTGCTTCGACACGTGGGAGATATAGCCGCATCATGGGCGTTACATCGCGGGCCGGCAGACGCACAGGCTGCGCTACTCATGACATGCGAGCTCCTGCACTACCGCGTGGTCGACGACTTCTACGAAAACTGGATGGACCGCATCGCCGAGCTTGTCACAGCCGCTTGGGGCTCTCCTACGCCGTCCCTCTCGCTACCTCGCCCGCCGCCTACTGCAGGCGACGTAGCCCATGGAGCGCCTCCGCCACCTCCCCGTCAAGACGTCACCCTCAGATCAAGGCACGAGGCCCCATGGCATGACCCGCCATGTAGGGCGCCCGCGTGTGAAGAAGAAAGCTATCAAGAGGTCCAGCGGCCGCAAGAAGATGCTCCAGCACTCCTTGCACCACCACTCAAGACCGCGTGCCGGCTGCGGTGGTGACGCATGAGCGCCAAGATCAGGCTCCACCTCCACGTCGGGCTCCCATGACCACCACGGGCTGCCGAGCCTTCACTCCCGAGCTATGCAGCGTCCTCTGGCCGGGGAAGTTCAAGCCCGACCTGCCTCCATGCTATGACAGCACCCCCAACCCTGCAGAGTTCCTACAACTCTACGAGCTGAGCATCGAGGTGGCCAATGGCGACGAGAAGGTCATGGAAATCTGGTTTCCCATGGCCCTCAAGGATGGCGCACGCGTGGGTCCTGAACCTACCCGCGGGATCGATCTCCTCCTAGGGCGAGATGCGTGAGCATTTCGTCGCCAACTTCTAGGGCACTCGTGACCGCCTTCCTGCCGCGGGTGACCTGCGGTGCATCAAGCAGCAGCTAGGGGAAACCCTGCAGCACTATATCCAGCGCTTCAACAACATTCGCCTCAAGATCCCAAGGTGTCGGATGAAGCCATCATATTAGCATTCTCTGATGGCGTCTGTGATGTCAAGATGAAGGAGGAGCTCGCCATACATGAGGACATGTGCACGGCTCTAGAGATGTTTAACATGGCGACCAAGTGCGCGAGAGCTGAGGAAGCACGCCTCTCCCTCCTCGATCTCCGAGGGGCTGACTCAGAAGACAAGAAGGCCAAGTCCTAGCACGTGAAGCGCAAGGGGGCGGCCGTGCTCGCGGCTGAACCAGGGATGAAGTGCGGCTACGACCACCCGGAGTCATCCAAGGGCAGCCGTCCGTTCTACGTCTTCCACAACGTACACAACCATGATACGTCCATTTTGCATCATGATTTCTTACTGTTATTTATAATGTTTTTATCCATAATAATGCTTTTTGGAGTAATTCTAATGCCTTTTCTCTCATAATATGCAAGGTATGCACAAAGAGGGAGAATTCCAGCAGTTAGAAATCTGGACCTGGAAAAGCTACATCAGGCCACCTATTCTGCACAACTCCAAATGAGCTGAAACTTCATGGAGAATTTTAATGGAATACATGAGGAATATTGGAGCCAATAAGTACCAGATGGCGCCCACCAGGTGGGCACAACCCACCTGGGCACGCTAGGGAGCCTAGGCGCGCCCTGGTGGGTTGTGCTCACCCAGGCCCACCTCCTGTGCCCATCTTTTGGTATATAAGTCATTTTGACCTAGAAAAAATAAAGAGAGTACTTTTTGGACGGAGCACTGCCGCCTCAAGGTAGAACTTGGGCAGAAGCACTTTTGCCCTCCGGTGGAGCGGTTCTGCCGGGGGAACTTCCCTCCTAGAGGGGGAAATCATCATCATCATCATCACCAACAACTCTCCCATCTTGGGGAGGGCAATCTCCATCAACTTCTTCAACATAACCATCTCCTCTCAAGCCCTAGTTCATCTCTTGTGTTCAATCTTGTTACCGAAACTATAGATTGGTGCTTGTGGGTGACTAGTAGTGTTGATTACATTTTGTAGTTGATTTAATATATGGTTTATTTGGTTGAAGATTATATGTTCAGATCCAATATGCTATTTAATACCCCTCTGATCTTGAGCATGATTATCGTTTGTGAGTAGTTACTTTTGTTCTTGAGGTCACGGGAGAAATCATGTCGCAAGTAATCATGTGAACTTGATATGTGTTTGATATTTTGATAGTATGTATGTTGTGATACCCATAGTGGTGTCATGCGAATGTCGACTACATGACACTTCACCATATTTGGGCCTAAGGGAATGCATTGTGGAGTAGAAATTAGATGATGAGTTGCAAGAGTGACAGAAGCTTAAACCCCATTTTATGCGCTATTCCGTAAGGGACCGATTGGACCCAAAAGTTTAATTCTATGGTTAGAATTTATCCTTAATAATTTTCTCGTAGTTGCGGATGCTTGCGGGAGGGTTAATCATAAGTAGGAGGTTTGTTCAAGTAAGAACAACACCTAAGCACCGGTCCACACGCATATCAAATTATCAAAGTACCGAACACGAATTAAGCCAACATGATGAAAGTGACTAGATGAAATTCCTGCGTACCCTCAAGAACGCTTTGCTTATCATAATAGACCATTTTGGCCTGTCCTTTGTCTCAAAAGGATTGGGCTACCTTGCTACACTTTTGTTACTACTATCGTTACTTGCTCGTTACAAATTATCTTGCTATCAAACTACTCTGTTACTTACAATTTCAACACTTGCAGAGATTACCTTGTTGAACACCACTTGTCATTTGCTTCTTCTCCTCACTGGGTTCGACACTCTTACTTATCGAAAAGAGATACAATTCAACCCCTGTACTTGTGGGTCATCGAGGCTATTTTCTGGCACCGTTGCTGGGGAGTGAAGCGCCTTTGGTAAGGAAACATTTATATAGTGTGCTAAAATTTATTGCCACTTGTTACTATGGAAAACAATCCTTTGAGGGATTTGTTCAGGGTATCTTCACCTCGTTTGGAACCACAATTAGCTACCCCTCAAACTAGTGCACCTACTGAAAATATTGAATATGAAATTTCTTCAGGTATGATAGAACAACTGCTAGCTAATCCTTATGGAGGAGATGGAACCGAACATCGTGATATGAATTTGATATATGTAGAACAAATTTGTGGATTGTTTAAGCTTGCAGGTGTACCCAGGTATGAAGTTATGAAAAATCTTTTCCCTTTATCTTTGAAGGGAAAAGCATTGGCATGGTATAGGCTATGCGATGATATTGGATCTTGGAATTGGAATCATTTGAAATTGGAGTTCCACCAAAAAAATTACCCTATGCGTCTAGTTCATCATGATCGGAATTATATATATATATATATATATATATATATATATATATATATATAATGGCCTCGTGAAGGAGAAAGTATCGCTCTAGCTTGGGGGAGGCTTAAGTCAATGTTATATTCATGCCCCAATTATGAGCTCTCAAGAGAAATTATTATCTAGAATTTTTATGCTCGGCTTCTCGTAATGATCAAACCATGCTTGATACTTCTTGTGCTCGTTCTTTTATAAGAAGACTATTGAATTCCGATGGGATCTTTTGGAAAGAATTAAACGCAACTCTGGAGATTGGGAACTCGACAAAGGTAAAGAGTCATGTATTAAACTTAAGTATGATTGTGTGAAATCTTTTATGGATACCGATGCTTTTCAAAAGTTTAGCACTTAATATGGACTTGACTCTGAGATAGTAGCCTTCTTTTGTGAATCATTTGATACTCATGTTGAACTCCCTAAAGAGAAGTGGTTTAGGTATCACCCACCTATTAAAGAAGAAACTAAAGAACCGGCACCGGTTAAAGAAGAAACTATGCTTTATAATGTTGATCCAGTTGTTCCTTCTGCTTATATAGAGAACCCACCTTTCCCTGTTAGGATAAAGGAACATGCTAAAGTTTTAATTGTGGTTAACAAAAGCTATATTAGAACACCTAAACCTGATGAACAAATTAAATTAGAAACTAGTATTGCTCTGGTTAAGGATCTCTTGGAAGAAGATATGGATGGTCATGTTATTTACTTCTGTGAAGAAGCTACTAGAATTGCCAAACCTGATAAAAAAGTTAAACATGGACCTGTTGTCAGCATTCCTATCATCCCAGTTAAAATAGGAGATGACTGTTATCATGGTTTATGTGACATAGGTGATAGTGTGAGTGCTATTCCCTACACCTTATATCAAGAAATTATGAATGACATAGCACCCGCAGAAATAGAAGACCTAGGTTTTACTATTAAACTTGCTAATAGAGACACAATATCACCGATTGGGATTGTTAGGGATGTTGAAGTCTTGTGTGGGAAAATTAAATACCCTACTGATTTTCTTGTTCTTGATTCCCCACAAGACGACTTATGTCCCATTATCTTTGGTAGACCTTTCTTGAACATTGTTAATGCTAGAATAGATTGTGAGAAGCAAACTGTCGGTGTTAGTTTTGGTGATGAGTCTCATGAATTTAATTTTTCCAGTTTTGTAGAAAGCTTATTGAAAAAGAATTGTCTAGTAAGGATGAATTAATTGGTATTGCTTCTATTGCTGTACCACCTACTGATCCTTTAGAAAAACATTTGATAGACCATGAAAATGATTTACATATGCATGAAAGAAATGAAATAGATAAAATTTTCTTTGAACAACGTCCTTTTCTTAAACACAATTTGCCTATTGAAACTCTAGGAGGTCCTCCTCCACCTAAAGGTGATCCTATGTTTGAATTAAAACAATTGCTAAACACTTTGAAATATACGTATCTTGATGAAAAGAAGATATATCGTGTTATTATTAGTGCTAACCATTCAGAACATGAAGAAGAAAGATCATTAAAAGTTCTAAGGAAGCACCGAGCTGCTATTGGATATACACTTGATGATTTAAAGGGCATTAGTCCCACTTTATGTCAACACAAAATTAATATGGAACCTGATGTTGAACCCGTTGTTGATCACCAACGTCGGTTAAACCCGAAGATGAAAGAAGTGGTAAGAACGGAAATATTAAAACTTCTGCAAGCAGGTATAATCTATCCTATAGCTAATAGTAGATGGGTAAGTCATGTTCATTGTGTCCCTAAGAAAGGAGGTATTACTGTTGTTCCTAATGATAAGAATGAACTTATTCCAGAAAGAATTGTTGCAGGCTATAGAATGGTAATTGAATTTTGGAAAGTAAACATAGCAACTAGAAAATTTTATTACCCTCTGCCTTTTATTAATCAAATGCTTGAAAGATTATCTAAGCACACACATTTTTGCTTCCTTGTTGGATATTCTGGTTTTTCACAAATACCCGATTCTCAACCTGATCCAGAAAAGCCCACTTTTACTTGTCCCTTTGGAACTTATTCTTATAGATGTATGCCTTTTGGTTTATGTAATGCACTTGCTACCTTCCAAAGATGTATGACCACTATATTCTCTGACTTTTGTGAAAATATTGTTGAGGTTTTCATGGATGACTTTTCTGTTTTTGGGAAGTCTTTTGATGATTGATTAAGCAATCTTGATCAAGTTTTGCAGAGATGTGAACAAACAAATCTTGTCTTCAATTGGGAGAAGTGCCACTTTATGGTTAATGAAGGCATTGTCTTGGGTCATAAAATTTCTAAAGCAGTTATTGAAGTGGACAAAGCTATGTTTGATGCAATTGAGAAAATGCCATGTCCTAAAGATATAGAAGGTATTCATAGTTTCTTAGGTCATGCTGGTTTCTATAGGAGATTTATCAAAGAATTTTCTAAAATTTCTAGGCCTCTTACTAGTCTCTTGCAAAAGGATATTCCTTTTGTTTTTGATTAAGATTGTCTAGAAGCCTTTGAAACACTCAAGAATGCCTTAATTTCTGCACCTATTGTTCAACCACCTGATTGGAACTTGCCTTTTGAAATTATGTGTGATGCTAGTGATTATGTTGTTGGTGTTGTTCTAGGACAAAGAGTTGATAAGAAACTTAATGTAATTCATTATGCTAGTAAAACTCTACATAGTGCTCAAAGAAATTATGCCACTACTGAAAAAGAATTCTTAGCAGTTGTGTTTGCTTGTGATAAATTTAGACCTTATATTGTTGCTTCCGAATTAACTATTCACACAAACCATGCTGCTTTTAAATATCTTATGAAAAAGAAAGATGCTAAACCTAGATTATTTGACGGGTTCTCTTGTTACAAGAATTTGATTTACATATCATTGATAGAAAACGAGCTGAGAACCCAGTAGCTGATAATTTATCTAGGCTTGAAAATGTGCTTGATGACCCACTACCTATTGATGATAGTTTCCCTCATGAGCAGTTTGCTGCAATAAGTGTTGGTCACAGTACTCCTTGGTATGCTAATTACATTGTTGCTAAATATTTCCACCTAGCCTTTACATGCCAACTAAAGAAAAAATTCTTCTATGATTTAAGACATTACTTTTGGGATGACCCACATCTTTATAAAGAAGGAGTAGATGGTATTTTTAGACGTTGTGTACCTGAGCATGAACAGGGACAAATCCTACGTAAATTTCACTCTAAAGCTTATGGAGGGCATCATGCTAGAGATAGAACTGCTCACAAGGTATTGCAATCTGGATTTTATTGGCCTACTCTCTTCAAGGATGCCCGTAAGGTCGTCTTATCTTGTGATGAATGTCAAAGGATAGGTAATATCAGTAAGCCTCAAGAAATGCCAATGAATTATTCACTTGTTGTTCAACCATTTGATGTTTGGGGATTTGATTACATGGGACCTTTTCCTTCCTCTAATGGGTATACACATATTTTGGTTGATGTTGATTATGTTACTAAATTGGTAGAAGCTATTCCGACCAGTAGTGCTGATCACAACACCTATATTAAAATGCTTAAGGAAGTTATTTTCCCAAGGTTAGGAGTCCCTAGATATTTAATGACTGATGGTGGTTCACACTTTGTTCATGGTGCTTTCCATAAAATGCTTGCCAAGTATGATGTTAACCATAGAATTGCATCACCTTATCATCCTCAGTCTAGTGGTCAAGTTGAACTTAGCAATAGAGAAATAAAATTAATTTTGCAAAAGAATGTCAATAGGTCTAGGAAGAATTGGTCTAATAAATTAGATGATGCACTTTGGGCTTATAGACATATAAAAATCCTATGGCTATGTCTCCTTATAAAATGGTTTATGGAAAAGCTTGTCATTTGCCTCTTGAGTTAGAACATAAAGCATATTGGGCAATCAAAGAACTCAATTATGATTTCAAACTTGCCGGTGAAAAGAGGTTGTTTGATATTAGCTCATTAGATGAATGGAGAACCCAAGCTTATGAAAATGCAAGATTATTCAAAGAAATAGTTCAAATGTGGCATGACAAAAGAATCCAAAAGCGTGAGTTTGAAGTCGGAGAATGTGTTCTTTTGTACAACTCTCGTTTCAGATTCTTTGTAGGAAAACTCCTCTCAATATGGGAAGGCCCATATATCAACGAGGACGTTTATCGGTCTAGAGCCATGAAAATAAATAATTCTGAAGGTACTAACGCGAAGGTTGTCAATGGGAAACGAATAAAACATTATATGTCAGGTACGCCCATTAATGTTGAAAGTAATATTATCCAAACTTTGACATCAGAAGAACACATAAAAGAGTCCTTCCGGAACACTCTAGAATCGTGAAAATAAGGAGGTACGTGATACGGTAAGTAAATGGACTCCGAAAAATCTGCAAAAATATTTTATGTGTTACATTCTCCTCTCAGACTAACCCACAGGAACCTCTAGAGCTTAACTACAGGCGGTCCTGCCGGCCGCCCCTTTTTTACGCAATTCGCTTGCACGTTAAAGGGGCTCCTGAGCATCATGCCTCTGGAGCTCCTACTGACTCTCCAGCCCTCACCCCCTGGCCTTGACCACGGCATCGCGGCCTGGCATACCAGGGGCGGTTGAGCCTTGCTCGAGGGCCGGGACCCGAGGACGCAGAGCATTTAGATGAGCAAGGAAAGGAGAGGCCGGCGTGAGCCCTACCTAGTAGCATCACTGCTAAAGCGCAAATTGGGCGCCACACAAGGAATCACCTCAGGCTCGTCAAGATAAGTTACTTATACAAACCAGCGCGAACCTGCTGTCGGTGTCAAAACTGACCGATCTCGGGTAGGGGGTCCCTAACTGTGCGTCTGAGGATCGAGGGAGACAAGGGTGACATGATGTTTAGCCAGGTTCGGGCCCTCATAATGGAGGTAAAACCCTAAGTCTTTCTTGATTGTATTTGATGAGTATAGGGGTTACAAGAGTCGATCTACCTCAAGATCGTAAGGGCTAAACTCTAGATGTCTAGCCTATGTGATTTGTCTTAGCCTCTACGGACGAAACCCTCCGGTTTATATAGACACCGGAGGGGTCTAGGGTTGTACAGAGTCGGTTTACAGAGAAAGGAAATAATACATCCGAATGCTGAGCTTGCCATCCACGCAAGGGAGAGTCCCATACAGACACGGGGAAAGGTCTTCTGCCTTGTATCTTCACGGCCCTCCAATCCAGCCCATACCAAATTGTCCGGACGCCCGGAGACCCCTTAGTCCATGACTCCCACAGTAGCCCCCGAGCTTACCTTCAATGACGACGTAGTCTTCGGCTCGGTTCTTTGGCTTTGCAAGGCAGGTTCCTCATTATAATCCGGACTATCAATAATCTAGCGACAACCTCATCATGTATACGAGCGGTCCATGTAGGATGAATACGCCCTGATGGCGCTTCGATTTTTGCGTGTAGGATGAATACGAACGGTCCATGTATTTTTTTTCAAATAAACCCTTCACAACACGCAGGCAGCGCCTGTCGTGGATTTGTCACGGCAGATGTCCTTAGTGTCAGGACTTAGTCGCGAGGCCAACGCATCTATGTGGTAGCTTGAGAGGGGTTGAGCGGGATGAGAGACGCGATGTTTTACCCAGGTTCGGCACCTCATGGTGGAGGTAAAAGCCTACATCCTGCTTCATTGATATTGATGATGATGACCACGGTTACAAGTGTGCTCTATCTCGAGAGCTATTGTCTAAACCTAACTTGTCCAACTTGTGGAACTTGTGAATCTTGTCCCCCTTTTGGGGAGCCCTGCCCCTCCTTATATATGTTGAAGGGGCGGGTTACATGTGGAGTCATATTAGGATTAGGACTAGTCTATCTTAATACAAACCGGATACAAGTCCTGGTCTTAACTCCTTGTAACGTAAATATTCCTCATGCCTGTCCTCTTAAACCGGCCCACTATTAAACGTGAACCGGCCTTCTGGGGCTTGGGCCTTGTCATCCGTCAGTCCCGTACATCGGATCACTAGTGAGTCATAATGACCAGGTGGGTTGCTTGTAAACCGCCAGGTCAAGGCGGGTCACCAGTAACTCGCCAAGTGTCAGCGGGGTCTTCAGATAAACCGCCAAGTCCTGTCCGGGTTAACTTCTGGCTGGTTTACGCCGCGGGGTATATCCCCGACATTAGCCCCCAAGTTTAGCTTGGATTTATTCATGGTAAACTTATGCTGCAAAATAAACACACGAATAAATTTGACAGGTTATGCTCCGGGTTAAGAATTTTTGTAAACCGGTACCTGATCATCCTTAAGTCCTTGTTATTTCCTCCTTTTGGGAAATCCGGGTCAACAAACCAGCTTCATAATCTATTTGCCAACATTGGTTTGTCACAGAGAAATATTGTGAAGAATAACTCCTTTGACTCAGCTCCCAAAGCGTCGGTTTAAGAAATATGGGTCTTGAAATACTTATCTGATATTCAGCCGGTTTGAAGATGTAAAACTTGTCGGTTTAATATTACCAAAATGGCCGGTTTATAAATATTGATGGCACTGGATCATAATTGTTGTCGACACCGGGTCATGTAATTGATCTTCCTGATTTGATCAAAACTGATAAAATGAAGATGTTCCTCCTTTATATGCATAATACCTGTAGCCCCCAAGTCTTAAGAGGAGAACATAGTGATAACTTAAGACTTGCTCCAATAAGTGTTTCAACCATGAAGAAATTCGGGTTGTTCATCTCAAAACTGAATACTCCATATATGTAGCCCCCAAGTGCCGGGTTGTCATGCTTGCAGCAACCTGGGACTTGTAATTGCTTATAAAAACTTCAATCAGTGTAGCCCCCAAGGGCAGGTTCAGTAAGATAATATTGAGTCGGGACTTTATATATACTTCATTGAAAATAACATCATATGATGTAACTCCCATCATGGGGCTTGAACCCACGTCCACAAGGTTAAGAGCTTTGTGCTTTACCAACTAAGGAGTGGACCCTTCAATATAATGGATAAAAACTTGTGTACCTTGAATTGTCGACAGGAGCAATTGGTAGCCCCCAAGGGCCGGCTCATTATAATATGATGAGTCGGGTCTTCAATAAGATTAGTAAAAATGACTTTGCATTAGCCCCCAAGTGTCATGGTGCATGCTTGCAGCGACATGAGACTTGCATGTAATCTCAATTTGAATACTGTAGCCCCCAAGTGCCGGGTTGTAAGCCTGCAACGACTCGGGGCTATTCCTTTCATTGTAGAATAAATCATATCCTTTGATAAAATAATAGCCACTGCGCTAAAGCGACTTTGAAAAAATAATACCGGTTATTAATAACCATAAAAATCCAGCCATGTTGGCTATTCAAGATAATATAATCCGGTATGAAAACCTTATTCATTCAATATCATAATGAAAATTCAGCCAAGTTTAGCTATTTGAATAATATAACCCAATGATTTATAAGCGCATGATTCCAATGGCGCAATCCAAATATACATACTGGCGACTTATAGTCCAAAGCCAGGCCTGTTTAACAAACCTGTTTCTGCATACAACAAGTTTAAAGTGTCCTGGCGGTTTACCGCCGGACGGGTCATAATGCCCAACATATAACCCGGGTATATAACCAAGGCTGCCTTTAAGAAAAATCAAATTTGAAATAGATCATACCTGTGACATTGAATCACATTGTTGGTTTTACCAACTTTTTGTAGTAAAGGTGATAACCCCAATCTTGAGTACTGATAACTCCTTCCATATTGTGCCGGTTTATGATAAAACCGTGTCGGGCTGTGATAACACCAGTTTACTCCATAATAGGATGGTAACAGAAAATCAAACTGGGCAGATAGTCTCCGGATTAAGATTTGATCGTGTTCCGTCAATTTATAATTGACAGTTTGGGCCGGTTTAAAACTTTCTCGGTTTAAAAACGCAACAAAAATAAAAGAAACAGTTATCAAGGAAAATACTAAAGCAAAGGCAATGATAAAACCATTTGCAAAAAGAGGCTTATTTGAGCTGATCAGATGGCGTTAGCATGGTCGGACACGACCAATCTCCCGATAGGTGTAGCTATGGTTCAAGTCAGCCAGGTCCCCAAATGAAACCGTGGCATTTATGCCGATCAAGTGGCATGGCAATGGTTCGGGTTCGACCAAGCCCCCAAGTGATTCTGTGGCCTTAGGCCGATCAAGAGGCATGACTGGTTCAGACGTGACCAAGTCCCCAAGTGATCTGGTGGCTCTCGCCTATCAAGAGGTATTGCATTGGTTCGGACACGACCAAGCCCCCAAGTGATATAACATGATGCTTTTGAAAAGCTAACTCAAGGGGTAAACCAGAGGCCGTTTTAGAACAACTCCGTGTAACCACACATGATGTAAAAGAACAGAGACCCCGCTTTATGAAGCAGAAGCCCCCATGTGATCAATAATATGTCAGGCCAGTAAGGCGGGATACCCATGCTTGAACCGCGCATCATGGCAGCAGGTCCTCTTCTGCAATTTTTAACTTTTTGCAAGAGATAAATTCTTCTTGAACCGAGATCTTGAACCGGATATTGAGAGCTACAAAGCTTTGTGGGAGACATTTTTCCCTTGAACCGGGTTTCAAATCGGAATCTTCATTTTTAGCCGGAAATTTTCTGACGGCCTTTAAACTCAAACTTGCGAGAAGTTAATTCCTTTTTGAACCAGACATTGTTAAACCGGATTTTTGAGAGCTGCAGTCAGAGTGACTTCGCTTGAGCCGGATTTTAAACCAGAATCCCTTCTGATGACCCGGATCTTCTTCATTGAGCCGGGATTTTGTAACTGTCATATACTTTCTAAACCGAAAATTTTCTGACGGCTTTTAAATTTTCATCAATAAAACAGTAGCCTCCAGGACTGGGTTATCTTTCCCTCCATCGTCCTAGGGTTATTCAACTGGCTAAAACTGGCAAGATTTGCTGAGTCATGTCATCATAGCCCCCGAGTCTCAAAGGTGCCTCAAGGAGTTGGCTTGAGACTCTCCCTATTTGACTGTGATATAAACCGGCATAACTTGTATATCATTGATGTTGATAGCACGATGTGAATCCACAGAAGGTTGAGGTGACTGTGGCGGGTTATAAATGATCCCGTATGATCCGTGTCAGCAACTCGGCCAATGGTTCCTTCCAAATGGTTGTTTGAAGTTTTTCCAAACTGTAGTGGTGACGACTTGTGCGCCTGCCCATTGAACCATCCAGTGCAGATGGCGGCTGATAATACATGATAATTTGCCTCCAATTTGTTGGAAGAAAACCAGGCTTCCCAAGTAGTTGCTTGCTCATACTCAATAAACAGCTCATCCAGACAAGTGCGGCCCAGTGCGTTGATGTAGACCAGGCCGCGAGACACGCACGGTAAAAAACGACCGCCGCATCAGAGGTGGCCCAAAACAGATGAGTCAGCCACAGCGCTGTAAACCGGCGCGGGTGAGTCAACCACATTGTCCTGCATCAACAATAGTGCAGACCAAGGCAAAGATAAACTGCTCTTTGACAACAATAATATATGCCAATAAAATATATCTTAGATGGATATCACCTAATGTGCCAGGCCAGAAATGATCCGCCATGAGATTGATGATCGCTTGGTGAAATTGAAGTCTCTCACGGATGAACCGGTGCAGACGGGTGAGTCGGCCGCGACGTTTGTAAGCCGGCGTGGATAGTGAGTCAACTGCGGTGTTATAAACCGGTGCGGGCGGGAGAATCGGCCGCAAGGGCGAACAATAAGTCAATTGCGTGTGCTGATGTAGCGGGGGTAGCAACCTGCACAGGATGAGCGCTAGTGCAAAACATAATATCTGCTCACGCCCCTTTTGCAAGACCTTTTTGTGAGGAATAATGGTCCTGCGAGAAAAAAATAGCATAGACCAAATAATTGTTCTTTGATAAAAACAATGTGTTAAGAAAAATAAACTTAGATGGATATCACCTTGCATTTTCGCCGAATGAACAAGATGCTGGTGTTGGATGATACTGGACGTAGTCGTCGGATAAAAAAGACAACTCGTATATATGTACGTCTGATCTGACGTTCCACTAGCAATCAGTAGTCTTGATCCGTACGCGGATTAGTACCGCCAGCACTGCTTTGGAAACGAGCTAGCGTATCTTCACGTGGACTCTTCCCTTGGATTGATCCTTTACTTGGGGTCATGCTAGCAAGTACTAGCACTCCACGGATGAAGCCACCTGCGTATCTATTCCCGAATCGTGGTCTTATCCACGTCCGGGTCGTTTGGCACTTTTTTTTCAACTGCTGGTCCACGTGCCTGAGGTTTCGGCCTTGATCCGTTGAAAAATTGGCAGAAGGCCTAGGGGGCCACGCCATGCAATAGCGATGGAGTCTGATGCTTCGTATTAGATTTGGACACGGACGACGGTGTCGGTCTCGGCGACTTGTCCCTCGTATCAACTGTTTTCGGATGCTAGACTTCGACTCAAACAGCCGGCCGCTCATCGATGAGCGAAACACGCGACCGTGAAGACTCGCGAAAATAGGAAAGAGCGGCCGCCGACGATGTAGATCCGATCGCGCCGGATCTTCTTCATCCAGTTAACCGCGAGCTTCTCGAAACCCTGGAAAGATCCCTCCAAGAACTCAACACCACCGTGCACGAGCCCCACGGTGGGCGCCAACTGTCATGGATTTGTCACGGCAGATGTCCTTAGTGTCAGGACTTAGTCGCGAGGCCAACGCATCTATGTGGTAGCTTGAGAGGGGTTGAGCGGGACGAGAGACGCGATGTTTTACCCAGGTTCGGCCCCTCACAATGGAGGTAAAAGCCTACATCCTGCTTCATTGATATTGATGATGATGACCACGGTTACAAGTGTGCTCTATCTCGAGAGCTATTGTCTAAACCTAACTTGTCCAACTTGTGGAACTTGTGAATCTTGTCCCCCTTTTGGGGAGCCCTGCCCCTCCTTATATATGTTGAAGGGGTGGGTTACATGTGGAGTCCTATTAGGATTAGGACTAGTCTATCTTAATACAAACCGGATACAAGTCCTGGTCTTAACTCCTTGTAAGGTAAATATTCCTCATGCCTTTCCTCTTAAACCGGCCCACTATTAAACGTGAACCGGCCTTCTGGGCCTTGGGCCTTGTCATCCATCTGTCTCGTACACCGGATCCCCAGTGAGTCATAATGACCAGGTGGGTTGCTTGTAAACCGCCAGGTCAGGGCGGGTCGCCAGTAACTCGCCAAGTGTCAGCAGGGTCTTCAGATAAACCGCCAAGTCCTGGCTGAGTTAACTTCCGGCCGGTTTACGCCGCGGGGTATATCCCCGACAGCGCCTATGTAAAGGGATATGGATCTCCCAAGGCCATCTCGCACTACGCAGAAGGAAAAATCGGCCAAGTCTAGCCACAAAACAAAAGCCCTCGCCATGGCTAGCACCCCAGGCTCCTCTTCGCACCCCCACGGCCCTCAAGAGGGCAATTGGCAAAGTTGCTCCATGCCTCACCATCAACTAAGCCGGCACCAAACACAGGGCTACCTCCCCCTCGCAGATCTAGTTCCCGTTCGAGCGGGGTTATATTCGATCGGCAACAACGTGAAAGCTGAGAATTTCCCCAACCCCAATAAGGAGGAGAGGGATTGCTTCTCCCCGTTTCTATTACGGGGCCTAGGATTTCCAATCCACCCCTTCCTCCAGGGGTTATTGTAATTTTATGGCCTCCAACTGCATAACCTCACTCCAGGTTCAATTCTGCACATCTCATGTTTTGTTGCCCTCTGCGAGTTGTTCATAGGCATCGAGGCCCGCCACGAAGGGGGTTCCATATTTAAAGTGGGTGGCACCAAAGTATGGCGCATTGCTGGATCCGGATACCCCGTAGGAACTCCTAATGAAGCGTACCCGCAGTGGTCTTCGAAATGGTTCTATATGGACGATGTTCCGTTGCCAGATCCAGTCAGGCGCGGCCTCCCCGGATTTTCCAGCGCTCCCCTAAAGAAGAGTCTCAACTGGCATCCCTAAAGTCCCAAAGAAGAGGACAATGTGGAGATATAGAGGTTGGTTAGCAAGGTCAGGCTGCTGGCCCACTCCGAACTCTCAATAGTCGAAGTCATGGCAATCACAATAAAGAGGTGTGTGTAGCCTCTTCAATCCAGAGTAACTCCTTTATGGTGTTACAACGGAGAATATGACGCATCCCATTATAGACGGCAAGGTCCGGATACTCCAGCCAAACTGGCCTCCATTTTGGCCGATCTGTACAAGGGCGAAAAGGAAGATTTTCTCCGGTTAAACTATCGGGAGGCCTAATCCATGTACACCCATATTGAATGGGTAAGATCTCGATTCAGTTGTGTTTACTTTACTGCATGACAGACACTAATCGAATGTACTTTTTTCTTTGTTGCCACCAACTAGTCATGGACGAGGAGGATCGAGGACGTCCACGGTCCTGCTCCTCAGCCGGAGGATCATAATCGCGACAAAGATCCTGGCTTTTGTGAGGATCTGGATATATACATAAAATTTGATGATGGGGTATTTTATTAGGAGAGCCTTGACGGTTCGGAAGTGGCCATCATCGCCGACTACCCTCACCTTTACCCATTCTACATTGTCAATATCTAGAGGCTTCTAAAGAAGAGGTCCCCATCTGCACCCTTATCCATTGTATTGATCGGGATCTTTAATTGGATCGACGCTCCAGGGACTGTGTCTCCACGAGGGCGGCCCCCACACAAGGCCGTCGTTCAAAACAAAAAGGGACCAGGAGTACCATGGAGACTTCGCAGTCTTCCAAGAGGTATGTGTACTCAATGCATGCCTAGGCATGAGTCCTGATTATTAAGAGTCTCCCCCTTTTTATTTTTAGGATGAGTACGTGGCAAATGGTGGGAAAACACCCTGTTAGCCAAATGCCCAGTAATTCGGTGCCGAACTCTCTGGTTAGGGTGCAAGAAAATGTCGCTCCCATTCCGCCTCCTCACGAGGATTCAGATGACGTGTTGGTCACGAATTCCGAAGTGGAAAGCGTGATGAACCACAGTCGCTTGAAGGAAGCTATGCGTGCTCCGACCTTGCCGAACAAGAATTCACTGCACTGAGCTTGACAGATGCTTATATCCGAGCTGCTCGAGATGGCCTTGCTGGAGTTATACAACCGTTCTTAACAAAAATACAGGTAAAGTTTGACACAATTTTACATTGTCATATGCCAGTAGCCCCTGAGACTTGAAGCAGTTGTCCCAACTAATTTAAGGTTCATTATATCATCAGGTACTCACGGAGAAGAAGAACACATTGTCCAAGGAGCTTGAAGAATATCATACCAAGCTAACTGTTGTCACTGCCGAACTAGAAGATTTGAAGATTCCCAAAAGGCAACTAATGGTAAGCACAACAGTGTCCGGAAAATACGATTCTGCGCCAACAATGAGTTTCAAATATGCAGACACGCGGTGGCACGTCAGTCGGCCACCCCTCAAGTCACGGCAATCGAGCCCGAGGAATCCCTCTATGGCCTGTTCGACTGGCTCCGCAGAGACCGCATCCGAGTGCGACAGCAGCGTTCCGGCGGCGGAGGTTCTGATGGTCGATGGACCACCCAGTCCTCCCGGTTTTCCCCGCACCGACGGAGGCGCGGGTGGAGGCGACCCATCGCATCTCCATGAGGAGTATCTTCCCGAGCCTCTCACGTTGCTGCAGAGAGAAGAACTTCGCCGTCGGAACCTGGATGCACTGCACACTCCTATCGTTGGAGAAACCCCCGAGGCTCGCGCCTTGGAGGATGCGCACCTAGCAAACTTGGCCGAGTGCACTCGACTGGAGAATCTCCAGCGAGCACTCAATGAGCGTGCGCGACAATGGGTTCCCGAATCCAGTCGACGTCAGCTCTTCCCGCCCCCGCAGGTATATCGAACTCTGATTCAGAATTTAGTAGCTGCAACCCGTATAGCGGAGTCGATTCAGCCTTCCCAGTTGGAGGCTGGCAGAGGCTTGCTGCAGATCAGAGCGCTACTCCGGGCAGCAGGAGATCAGAATTCCGCTGTTTCTCAGTCGCAGAACAGGATTCACAGCATATCCATTGCCGCGGACACAGTCCAGTTGGCTCACAGCCCGAGATCGCCCCCGAGGCGTGAGGGATGTGGAGACCGGCGTGACCAGTATGGGAACCATGAGCAGTATGATCACCGAGTGGGACGTGACGGTCGATGTCAACTGCCCACGCGTCCCCCGAGGAGCGGGTCGTATGTGCCTCGCCAGCAGGATGACACGCGCCCTCATAGTGGTGGGCGAAGGATTCCAGTCGACCCCAGAGGGCCAGGCTTTGACACGAGATCCATTCTTGTCCAAGGTTTGGTCGACAGGAAAAGGGCTCACCGAGAAGGTTACGATGGAGATGCACCTACCAGCAGCAGAGTGCATGTTTCGTGGCTAGACTGCTTTAGTAGAGCCATCAGGGCCGCTGTGATTCCTCCCAACTTCAGGTTGGCGACTGGAGTCAGTAAGTTCACTGGCGAGTCCAAGCCCGATACTTGGCTTGAGGACTACCGAGTGGCCGTCCAGATTGGCGGCGGCAATGATGAAGTGTCGACTCTTAATCCAGCAGTTCCAGGGCAAGTAGCCCAAAGGTAAGGAAAAGGAGTCAGACAAGGCCGAGGACAAAGAAGACAGTGACGACGGATACCCTTAGGTCAATTCCACTCTAATGATTTTTGCCGATGTTGAAAGCAAAAGTCGACTGAAAGTTATTAACTGAGAAGTGAATATGGTCGCTCCGGCGACACCTAGTTACCTGAAATGGTCTCAGACTGCCATAACATTCGACCAGTCCGACCACCCAACGCACATCGCGACCCCTGGGAGGCAAGCTTTGGTTGTCGACCTAGTTGTTGAAGGCACTCGACTGACCAAAGTCCTGATGGATGGTGGCAGCGGTTTGAACATATTGTATGCTGAGACGTTCAAAGGGATGGGCATTCCGATGTCCAGACTCAGTGCCAGCAACATGAGTTTCCATGGAGTCATTCCTGGGAAGAAGGCTGAATCACTCGGCCAGATTGCTCTTGATGTGGTTTTCGGTGATTCCAAAAATTACCGCAAAGAAAAATTGACATTTGAAGTTGTAGACTTCCAGAGTGCCTACCACGCTATTTTGGGGAGGCCGGCTTATGCACGCTTCATGGCCCGACCATGTTACGTGTACCTCAAATTGAAGATGCCTGGCCCCAAAGGTTTGATCACTATTACGGGCAATCAGAAGAAAGTGGAAGAATGTTTTCAGAAGGGTTCGCAGATCGCTGATGCTCAGATGGCAGTGGTGGAGTTGCAGGAATACTAGAAGACTGCAGACCCGAGTGATCTGTTGCGAGCCAAGAAGCCCGCTACAGAGTCGGCTTTTCAGTCAACTGGCGATACGAAGACAGCTCACATCCACCCAACCGACCCCAGCGCTGCTCCGACTCATATCTCGACAACACTCGACTCCAAATAGGAAGAAGTGCTCATCCAGTTCCTCCGTGAGAACTAGGACATTTTCGCATGGAAGCCTTCTGACATGTCGGGTGTTCCTAGGGGGCTGGCTGAGAACCGCCTAAGAGTCGGCTCAAAAGTAAAACCTGTCAAGGAACATCTCCGACGGTCCGCCGTCCAGAAGAGAAAGGCTATTGGCGAGGAGGTGGCTCAGCTCTTAGCAACATAGTTCATCGGAGAAATCTACCACTCCGAGTGGCTCGCCAATGTTGTCATGGTCCCCAAGAAGGACAAGTCACTTCGCATGTGCATTGACTTTAAACATATCAATCAGGCCTGCCCGAAAGATCATTTTCCTCTCCCCCGCATCGATCAGATAGTAGACTCGACTGCGGGATGTGAGCGACTGTCTTTTTTAGACGCCTATTCCGGGTACCATCAGATCCGTCTGTATGGACCTGACGAGATCAAGACAGCTTTCATCACTCCATTCGGGTGCTTCTGTTATGTTACTATGCCGTTCGGCCTCAAGAATGCCGGAGCCACATTCATGAGGATGATTCAGAAGTGTTTACTCACTCAAATCAGTCGGAATGTGGAAGCATACATGGATGATATTGTGGTCAAGTCTCGGAAGGGTTCCGACCTGCTGACTGACCTTGCTAAAACCTTTGCCAACCTCAGGAGGTATGATATCAAGCTTAATCCATCAAAGTGTACATTCGGAGTTCCTAGCGGAAAATTACTCGGTTTTCTCGTTTCCGAACGGGGAATCGACGCCAATCCAGAAAAAGTTGGTACTATACTCCGAATGAAAAGTCCTGTGCGAGTGCACGAAGTCCAGAAGCTTACTGGTTGCTTGGCCGCTTTAAGTCGATTCATATCTCGTCTCGGTGAAAAGGCAGTGCCTCTTTACCGATTGATGAAGAAGTCTGACAAGTTCGAGTGGACTCCTGAAGCTGATGCAGCGTTTGCAGAGCTCAAAGCTCTGCTCTCCACCCAGCCGGTGCTTGCTGCCCCAATCAGC
Source organism: Triticum aestivum (assembly GCF_018294505.1). Classification (NCBI taxonomy): domain Eukaryota; kingdom Viridiplantae; phylum Streptophyta; class Magnoliopsida; order Poales; family Poaceae; genus Triticum; species Triticum aestivum. The sequence goes on along the minus strand of NC_057800.1, from coordinate 197,361,080 downwards.
AAGGAGCCTTTGCTGCTTTACATTGCAGCCACAGGACAAGTAGTCAGTACGGTACTTACGGTCGAGCGGGAAGAAGAAGGGAAAACCTTCAAAGTTCAGTGCCTAGTGTATTATATTTCTGAAGTCTTGAGCCCATCGAAGCAAAGATATCCTCATTATTAGAAGCTTGTATATGGGATTTATATGACCACAAAGAAAGTTGCCCACTACTTCTCTGGTTATTCCATTACAGTCGTCAGCGACGCTCCGTTGTCAGAGATCTTGCATAACAGGGACGCAACCGGTCGAGTGGCAAAATGGGCGATTGAACTCCTTCCTCTAGATATCAAGTTTGAGGCAAAGAAAGCTATCAAGTCCCAGGCAATCGCGGATTTCGTCGCCGAGTGGATTGAACAGCAACTGCCGACTCAGGTTCACTCGGAGCATTGGACCATGTTCTTCGATGGTTCCAAGATGCTAAATGGTTCTGGCGCCGGAGTGGTGTTGGTCTCCCCTAGAGGAGATAAACTCAGATATGTTCTTCAAATCCACTTTGATTCCTCTAACAACGAGGCAGAATATGAAGCACTTTTATATGGGTTGAGCATGGCCATTTCACTCGGTGTCCGTCGCCTCATGGTCTATGATGACTCAGATCTGGTGGTTAATCAAGTGATGAAGGAATGGGACATCAGAAGTCCAGCCATGACTGGTTATTGCAATGCAGTGAGAAAGCTGGAGAAGAAATTTGAGGGGTTAGAGCTTCATCACATACCCCGACTGAAAAATCAAGCAGCTGATGATCTGGCAAAAATAGGTTCCAAAAGAGAAGGCATTCCCAGCAATGTGTTTTTGGAACACATCCACACACCATCAGTCCAGGAGGATCCCTTCACTGAAGAGGCCCCGTAGCGAAAAAGCGCCACGGATTGGACTGAAGTTGAAGTTCTAGCCGTGGTCGACCTGATCATGGAAGTCTTGGTTATCACTCCCGTCTGGACAGAACCGTATATCGTGTACATCCAAAGGAAAGAACTCCCAGAAGACGAAGAAGAGGCTCGACAGATCGTCCGTCGATCCAAGGCCTTTACAGTCATAAAGGGACAATTATATAGAGAAAGCGCGACTGGGGTCGGCCAGAAGTGTATTACACTAGAAGAAGGTCAGATGATCCTTAACGATATCCACTTGGGGACCTGTGGTTATCATGCGTCCTCTCGGACCATTGTGGCTAAAGCATACCGAGCAGGGCTCTACTGGCCAAGAGCTAATGAGATGGCAAAAGAGATAGTCGACAAATGTGAAGGATGTCAGTATTACGCCAATATGCCGCAGAAGCCCGCGTCAGCCCTGAAAACCATTCCACTCGTCTAGCCCTTCGCTGTTTGGGGGCTGGACATGGTTGGACCACTGAGAACAGGCAGGAGCGGCTTCACTCATGTGCTAGTAGCAGTCGACAAGTTCACCAAATGGATTGAAGCCAAGCCTATCAAGAATCTCGATGCTTGCACCGCTATCAGTTTCATTTGAGAGTTGATATTCAGATATGGAGTTCCGCACAGCATCATCACGAACAATGGGTCAAACTTAGATTCTGACAAATTCAGGGCCTTTTGCGCCTCTCAGGGCACTCGGGTCGACTATGCTTCGGTCGCTCACCCCCAGTCGAATGGGCAAGCAGAAAGGGCAAATGGCCTAATTCTCAAAGGACTGAAACCCCGATTGATGCGCGATCTCAAGCACGCAGTAGTTTCATGGGTTGACGAGCTTCCATTAGTCCTTTGGGGATTGAGGACAACCCCGAATCGATCGACCAGAAGAACCCCATTCTTTCTGGTCTATGGAGCCGAGGCAGTCTTACCGAGTGACCTGCTTCACAACGCTCCCCGAGTCGAGCTCTACTCTGAAGATGAAGCAGAACAAGCCTGGTAGGACGCAGTCGACCTCCTAGAAGAAGAAAGAGAAATGGCCTTGATTCGATTGACCATCTATCAGCAAGACTTGTGTCGATTCCATGCCAGAAACGTGAAGAGCCGAGCCTTCCAAGAAGGAGACTTAGTCCTCCGAGTGGACCAGCAGAAACCACACAAGCTCTCTCCTACTTGGGAAGGCCCCTTCACAGTCACCAGAGTACTCCACAATGGAGCATACCACCTCTACAATGTCGATCGCCAGATTGATGAGCCACGAGCCTGGAATGCGGAGCTACTCCGCCCCTTTTATACTTGAATTCTCACTCGGATGAGATGCAATAAGAAAAACTCCTGTAGTTTATTTATCAAAGACAAGAGCGTTATAATTTTCCCAGTGATTATTTTTTTTTGTTTGCATAAGAAATCCCCCAGTGGGTGGCTTAGCTGCGAATCCGCTTCGCCTAAGTTTGTAAAAATAGTTTCCTACCGAGTGGCGAGCCAGCCTCCCACTCGGAGGCTTAGCTGCGAATCTGTTTCGCCTAAGTATTTAAAAAATCCTACTGAGTGGCGAGCCAGCCTCCCACTCAGAGGCTTAGCTGCGAATCCGTTTCGCCTAAGTATTTAAAAAATCCTACCGAGTGGAGAGCAATCCTCCCTCTCGGGGGCTTAGCTGCAGTCCAGTACTCGCCTAAGTTCTCTCACTTGGAGACTTAGCTGCAGTCCGGCACTCGGCTAAGTTTGAAAAATCCTACCGAGTGCAGAGCAATCCTCCCACTCGGGGGCTTAGCTGTAGTCCAGTACTCGCCTAAGTTCTCCCACTTGGAGACTTAGCTGCAGTCCAGTACTCGCCTAAGTTCTCTCACTTAGAGACTTAGCTGCAGCCGGCACTCGCCTAAGTTCTCTCACTTGGAGACTTAGCTGCAGTCCGGCACTCGCCTAAGTTTGAAAAAATCCTACCGAGTGGAGAGCAATCCTCCCACTCGGGGGCTTAGGTGCAGTCCAGTACTCACCTAAATTCTCCCACTTGGCGACTTAGCTGTAGTCCGGCACTCGCCTTAGTTTTAAAAAATCCTACCGAGTGGAGAGCAATCCTCCCACTCGGGGGCTTAGCTGCAGTCAAGTACTCGCCTAAGTATGAAACACATCTCAATCCTCAAGGACGACAAGGGGCAGGTTGACTGCCACCTTCTCCTGGAGAGCTTCGCCACAAATACAATGTGCGCTCCGTCCCACTCTAAAGTAACAAGGTGTGGGTCGACCGCCACCTTCCCCTAGAGAGCTTCGCCACAAATACGATGCGCACTCCGTCGCCGACCCGCAAGGGCGACAAGACATGGGTCGACTTCTTCCCTCTCCTTCGGAGCTGCGCTGCGAATACAAAAATTGTCTCGAATGAAGAATGGGTTCACTCAGCAGGAGATTCATAAAGATATTCAACGGTAAACCAAGTTCAAATAAATTCTAAAGGTTCCGGATCACAGATCAAAGTACTCGGGCATGCAGCCCGAAAAAGTTTAACGATTACAAAAACCACTCGGCATTCCTTGGCAAATTTAAAGTGGGACATAAGAGTTTGTTCACTCCGCGAGAGGAGGGCTGGCAGGCTCGACGAACTCATCCAGGTCAACGTCGTCAGCTATCCGAGTGGCTGCAGTGATGAAAGTCTCCATAAAAGTTCGGAAGTCATGCTTCTGGGTGTTGGTGACCTTGATTGCAGCTAGCTTATCTTGTCCCACCTCCTTGCAGTGGACACGAACCAAAGATAGAGCCACATCACCGCCACACCAAGCAGAAGACTTCTTCCACTCCTGCACTCGTTCAGGGATTCCGTTAAGTCGAGTCATCAGAGACTCAAGATCGTTTGGGAGTGTAGCCTCTGGCCGAAGTGCCAGGTCGAACCGTGACATGGCGACCTTCAGTCGAGCCAAGTAGTCCACGGCACCGTCGATGCGAGATTCCAGTCGGAGCAGATTCATGGCAGTTTCATCTTTCACGGGAGAGTTGATTGGATCTAAACCTGGTTCGATCTGCCCAGTCTCCTCTTCAAAGTTCTGGCAAAACTCTGCATTCACGATCCAAGGATAAGTCAATTTTCATACACTGAGTCGACACAAAAAAAACATCAGTCGGAACTAAATGTGCACCTTCAAGCTTGATGTACAACTTCTTGGCAAGGCTCCTCAGATTGCTCTCCAGATCGTCCCTCCTGCGAGCGATGCCTTCCATCTTCTCGCCCAGGTTGAGGTTATCCTTCTTCCAGCATGTACACTCCCTATTGGCTTCGTTCAGAGCAGATTTCAGCTTGGTATTCTCTTCTTCCAACTGGCCGACAAAAGCTAGTTTCTGTTCAGCCAGAGCGGTCCTGTCGTCAGCCTCCTTACGAGCAGTAGCCAAATCCTGATCCTTCTTCGCCAGAGCTTCTCTCAGTTTTTCTGCAAAGAAATGACGATTGATTCAGAAATAGCAGAAGGGTACTCAAGCTTAAAACTGACCAGTCGACAAACTCGTCTTACCAGCGGCGCCGTCTCTGACCTTTTGCAGCTCTGTCCTGGCCAGCTCCAAGTCAAGGTTCAATTGAATCTGCTGCTTCTCCAAGTCAGCAAAGTGAGCTCCACAATCACAAGAATTCTGAAATCAAAGGGGAGAAGTTATTTTTACAGAAAAAACAACAAAGGCAATAAATACTAAGACTATGGTCGACTGCCCGCTGTCTAACATTGTCATGGGGACTACACCCAGTGGGTGCACTTTGCGTGCCCCCACCAGTTCTGATCCCACTCAGACTACAGTCGACTATGAGCAGTCCACCGTAGTCTCGGGGACTACACCCAGTGGGTGCACTTTGCGTGCCCCCACCGGTTTTGATCCCACTCAACCAGACCGAGTGGAAGAGACAAACTACCAGTTTGGTTTATACATTCGGCAAAATACAAAGACTACAGTCGACTGACAGCAGTCCACCGTAGTCTCGGGGACTACACCCAGTGGGTGCACTCAGCGTGCCCCCACTAGTCCAAAAATTCAATCGACGCACCTAGTGGGTGTACAGATGAAAAGATTTTCGGAAAGAGTCTTCAGATAGCATATCCTAGCAGAACAAGACGCGACCAACTAACCTGAACATTGCTCTGGAGGGCCGAGCTGGCATCATAGGCCACTTGGCTGGCGTCCCGCACCGTCTTCATCTTCTCCATCACAATGCCCGCCTGGCGTATGGCTTCCCTGGCAGAATTCACCTCGTCCTCTGGGACATGATGGGTTGCAAAAACTGAAGGCGGGTCGAAAGGGGCCCGAGCAGTCGACGAAGAAGGCAAGGCACTCGACAGTGGCACGGCGAAGGTAACAGAACCCCGATTGACGTCGCCAGTGTCCTGAATGACTGGTTCCGCCCTCAGCGTCGACTATAGCGCCTCGCTTACAGGAGCTCGCCTATTCTTCCTCGTAAAAGGCCTCTCGGGTTCTTCATCATCATCAGGGAGGTCAATAATGTTGGGAGCTATGCAAAGTTCAATTGCCAAAATCACGTCACCCAATGATGCACATTGCAGTTGAATCGACCGAATAAAGATAGTATGGCAGAAATCATACCCGGATTAGAAGTGACTGCATCCTCCATCACCTCATCATCATCCCTGTAAGCTGAGGTCCCGGAAGTGGCAACGCTGACAATTCAAAAGTTCGTCCAGTTAAAACAAGAAAAACAAACAGCGTGGAGCATCGAGTGAATACAAAGAGAGACACTCACGCGGAGGCGATGGGGATATCAATCTTGATCTTCGGCAACGCCTTCCGAGCCTTCAGCTCTGCAACTTTGGGGTGCTTTGGCGCCTTCTCAGTCGAGGTTGGTGAAGAGATCCGAGGACGCTTCGAAGACTGACCAGCCTGAGCAGTTGCCTTGTCGCGGGCACTCGGACGTTCTTGGTCAAGCTTGGATCGCCTCTCCCTGCGAGGGGGCGACTTGACTTCTTCTCCATCACTTGAGTCGTCGCTTCCTCCATCCCCTTCACCATCGCAAGTCCACTCGCCACTGTCGCCACCACTCGCCTCGCCTTCTAGAGCTTGCTCTTGCTCCCCGTTGGGCATTGAATACATTTCAATAATGGCCTGAAAGAAAGCAGGGAGAACAAAGTCAGTCGACGCAATACAGATAGCTGCGCGAGTGAATTCAGATTACAAGCAAAAACTCAGAATCAGACCTTCTCTGGTGCATGAGACTGGTTGAATGGAGGGACTCTCCTGGCTCCCCTGGGGTTGTCCTTGTTCCCGGTAATGCTCGACAGCCACTTCTCCAGTGTGTCGTCGTCGACCTCCTCCGGGTGGATCCGAGTGGAGTCTTCAAGACCTGAATACATCCACATCGGATGGTCTCGGGCTTGGAGAGGCTGGATGCGCCGCTGAAGGAAGACCTCCAAGAGATCCATACCAGTGACCCCGTCACGAATAAGCTGGACCACTCGATTGACCAATACCTTCACGTGCGCCTTCTCCTCCGGGAGCACCTTCAAAGGGGAGGGTTTCCTCACTCGGTCCATGGTAAAGGGATGGAGGCCAGTCGATTGCCCTGGCGTCGACTGGTCTTTACAGTAAAACCAGGTCGACTGCCATCCGAGAACTGAGTCAGGAAGAATCATGGCCGGAAAGGAGATTTTCCCTCTCGCCTGGATGCCAAGACCCCCACATGTCTGGATCACTTGGGTCCTCTCGTTACTCGGATTAGCCTTTTTTCACTGTTTGGGAGCGACAAGTGAAAATATGCTTGAAAAGACCCCAGTGAGGTCGGCAACCCAGGAAATTCTCACACAAAGAAATGAAAGCAGCGAGATAAACGATTGAGTTGGGGGTAAAATGTTGGAGTTGTGCCCCAAAGAAGTTCAGAAACCCTCGAAAGAAAGGGTGAGTAGGCAAGGAAAATCCACGGTCGACGTGGGTGGCAAGAAGAACACGCTCACCCACCCGAGGTTGCGGCTCAGATTCCTTCATCGGAAGCCGTGCCGAGTCATAGGGGATCAGCCCCCCTTCGGCTAGGTCGTCGAGGTCTTCTTGGGTGATCCTCGAGTGGATCCAGTCGCCCTGGATCCAGCCCTTCGGCAGGCCGGTCCGCAAGGAAGATCCGCCCCGGCTGGTCGCCTTCCCCTTCGACCTCGCCGTTGCCTTCTTTGCCCGCTCCAGAGCCGCCGTCTTCTCCTTCCCCATTGTCGCCGGCGAGACGAGTACGGAGCGGTGGCGCTGGGGCGAGAGCAAGCGCAGCGGAGGGGCGTAAAGAGGAGAAGAGGTAATGGGAACGCACTGTTCGGGAGACTCCGGTCCAACGCCTTATATGAGGCCGCTTCCGAGTGACTGACGGGTAGGCCCAGGTGGCTCTGTCAAATCCCGTAACGATCACACGCGCGATACGTGGCGAAAAAGGTGGCGCGGGGATCGAGGTGGCTCCGCTCTATCCCATCCGATTACTGCGGCCTCCCCCGTCCCGCGCGCTTCAAAAATTCGGATCCCACGAAATCTGCGGGCAGCAAACAACTTGTCAGACCAAAGATCTCCTTTGCACCGTCACTCGGAGCCTTACAAGCAAAGAAACTCACTCGACGAAGAATTAATAATGGATTAAGGCGACTGAAAAGGAAGTTACTGTCATCACTCAGGTCTGTTGATCCAAAACAAGATATGCTCACGGCATGAAAAGCGAGTCGGAGAAGTTCTCAACTCCTTCCCCACTCAAACCTCGATCCATTCGGGGGCTAATGATGAAGCTATGTACCTAGGGTAGGGTCATGGACCTGTCCTAACTGCCCTACCCAAGGACATCTTTAGAAGAAATCACCTTTCAATCGACTTGGAGGTGTCCCACTCGACAGACTCGAAGACACTCGACCAAGAAGCAATCACTCAACCAAGATCCAACCACCCGACGGCCAGGAGACCTAAAGTCACTCCGCACGCTAACGGTCGGTCATTAAGTAGCTTTTATGGTCATCATAGCACTTTATTACTAGCGTTACCAGTAATGCCTTGCCTTAATGTACATTGAACCCTTTGTAACATGGGCTGGCCGGGGTCCTGGCGCACTCTATATAAGCCACCCCCTCCTCCGAGACAAGGGTTCGCACCCCTGTAACTCATACTCTCATAATCCAGTCGACTGCCTCTGGGCTCCAAGACGTATCTCTATTACTTCCTCCGAGAAGGGCCTGAACTCGTAAACCTGGCGTGCTTACAAGTTCTCCATAGCTAAGACCTTGCCTCTCCATACTTACCCCCTACACTACTGTCAGACTTAGAACCACGACAACTCCTACATGGCCTCTCATCGATACCTTTACCAAATTGTGTTCAACACACTTAGCTCACACACATTAGGACATGTTCATCACTGTTCCAATTCATCCCCGATGAATCAGACCTGACACAACTCTAAGCATAGAAGGCATGACAAACAAGCATGAATGAGTAGGCACATCAGGGCTCAAACAACTCCTACTCATGCTAGTGGGTTTCATCTATTTACTGTTGCAATGACAGGTCATGCAAAGGATAAAGGGGTTCAGCTACCGCAACAAGTAACAGATGAATCGTTGTTGTCCTAATGCAGTAAAAGAGAGCAGGAGCGAGATAGTGGGATTGTATCGAAATGAACAAGGGGGTTTTGCTTGCCTGGCACTTCTGAAGATGATAAAGCTCTTCATCGGTGTCATTGATCACATCATCGAAACATATGTCTACCGAGGGGGGGAGCAATCACCGGCGAACATACAAAGAATACAATCAATGCAATGCACATTATGATGCATGATCATGACATGTCAATATGCTGTGATTTGAGCTAATGCAACTAAAACCAGATTAAATGAAGTTGGTTTGAACCAAGGATTCAAATTCAACTCCATATGTGCTTATTTAAATGCCACTTATTTGATTTGACCTGATCAGCAGGAATAAGTTGTTCAAACATGCATGATAATGCCATAATTAGATTCTTTGGATTTTTCTGATCATTTTTCATATATAAATTATTTGATTTGGAGCTATGGTTGATTTCCTATGAATTTTAGAAGTTTTGGGCATTTTCTCGAATTTCCTGAATTAAGTTAAATCTAGAATATGAGTTATTGCGTCAGCACTGCGTCACTGTGACGTCAGCTGGTTAACTAGGCGCCTCCAGGTCAAACCTGACTAGTAGGGCCCACTAGTCGATGACACATAGTCAGCTACAGAGGCTGGCAGGTGGGACCCGGTCAACCCTAACATCGCCAAGTCAAAGTTGACAAGCGGGGCCCACTGAAATTAGTGCTAATCTAACAGAGAGTTAAACTAATTAGTTCAGGCACTGGGCCGACATATAAGTGGCTCAGGAGGTTAATTAGGGGGGGACTAATGCTAACTAGGTGGCCACGTCGACAGTCGCCGGAGTCTCGCCGGCGGTGACCTCGAACCACGGCGGAGTTCGCTCGGAACTCGCCAGAGGCGATGGATCGACGCGCCAGGGGCACCAGAGGATAGCCCGTGCCCGTGCGCATCTAGGGAGATCAAGGGAGCTGCGAGGGTGGATGGAGCTCGCCGGAAATGAACTCGCTGCGGCACCGGAGTTCGTGTCTACACGGGTTTTGCGGCTACGGTGCAGGGCAGGCCTAACGGGCGGGTGATTCGAGCTCCTGGAGACTCCCTGAGTGTGTTGACGTGCTCGGAGGCGAACTTGCGCGACCGTAGCCGCGGTGGCAGCATGGCCGGCGGCGAGGAGCTATCGGCTCTGGTGAAACTAGGGCTACGCGCACTGCAAAAGAGGCGGGGAAGAGAGGGGTTCGGAGCAAGAGCTCACAGAGATGCCGAAGAGGAGGTCAGTGAGCCTGAGGAGGTCCTGGCGGCGCCGAATCGACCAAAGGCGAGATCGGGTGCCCGAGGTTGAAGACGAGGCAGAAACATCGCTGTGGTGCTCCCACGGTCGAATGGACTTGTGTAGACAATGAAGGAGACGACGCCGGTCCTTCTGGATGCTTCGGCAAGGCGAGGGGTGGACGGTGGCCACGGGGGTGCTCGTCGGCGTTCTTGGGCGGTCAAGGCGATCACGGGAGAGAGAGATAGAGGAGGAGAGGAGGACGAGGGAGAGTGAGAGAGGGTCCAGGGGTCGCGTGGTGATGCC
>NC_057800.1:197340544-197350724 GCF_018294505.1 Triticum aestivum | reverse complement strand
TCCTCCTAGCGCGGCCGGGAAGACGACTGGTAGCTGGGCTGCATAGTAGCGGGCTGCGTAGGTGGGCTGCACAGGACCTAGGCCAAGTGGCTACACAGGTATGGCCAGGTAAATCTCTCTCCCTCTCTCTCTTTTTCTTCTGTTTTGCATTTTCTGTAATTTGTTTTGATTTAGTTTTAGACACTAAATCATTTTTGTTGCTTCTGATAATTCTTGTAGGGACTACTTGGATTATTCCAAAGCCCTTCACCAAAGATCAGAATTATTGGACATATATTAATTAATTAATTAATATATATCCAATGCAAATAGTTATTGATTTAATTCAAAGGCCCAAAATAAATATCTCTGAGATTCCAAAAATATTGTTTTAAGTTTTACCTCTTGCCAATATTTTCAGAGACTAAGAGGAACATTTTCTTGGACTTCTTTGAAAAGATTTTAATGTTGATTATTTTTAAGTGATTTATGAGGGTTTCAACTAACCTCAATTCAACTTTCAGAATTTAGACATGATGCACGATGCTCACTCAGGTAATTAGCTACAAGCAAAATCTAGGGCTGTGACAGTACATTTAAGGATGTATACCCCACAAGTGTGCGGCTTACCCGAACACATGTTAGAAATCGTATAAAACGAGAAAAAGGAAAAATTGAAAACGAGAAAAAGGAACGAACGAAGGTATATGTTCAGATTTAGGCGTAGAATCTTCGGTGTCGAGCAGCGTTCCATGGGTTCGGCTCTAAGAGATTATCCGATGCATTGCAAAGGCGATAAGCTCCTCCAGTGAGAACCTCATCTATAATGATGGGACCCTCCCATTTGGGTTTGAGCTTGTCCTTTTTCTTCTCTGGTAGGCGTAGAACAAGCTCGCTGACATTTTAAGTCTTTTCCCGCACTTCTTTGCTTTGATATCTCCGAGCCTATTATTGATAGAATGCCGAACGAGCCTTCGCAACATCATGCTCCTCCTCCAGGCCGTCTAGATCGTCCTGCCGATCGAGCTCGGCTTCTCTCTCTTCATACATGCGCACTCGAGGTGAGTCATGAATAATGTCGCAAGACAAGACATCCTCTGCGTCGTACACCATAAAGAAGGGTGTGTATCTGGTCATGCGATTGGGCGTGGTCCGCAGCCCCAGAGTATAGAATCGAGTTCCTCAACCCAGTGTTTATCTGATTCCCGTAAGGAGCACACTAGTCTGGGTTTGATGCTGCTCATTATCAGGCCATTAGCCCGTTCGACCTGGTTGTTTTGTTTGAGGGTGATAAACAGAGGCGTGGTCGAGCTTAATGCCTAGATTAGCACACCAAGTTTTCACCTCATCAGTTGTAAAGTTAGAACCGTTGTCAGTAATGATGTTGTGCGGGACACCATAACGGTGTACAACACCCGATATGAAATCGATCACTGGTCCGGCTTCGGCCGTTTTTACCGGTTTGGCCTCTATCCACTTGGTGAATTTATCCACCATAACCAGCCAATACTTTTTCTTATGGCTTCCCCCTTTAAGGGGTCCGACCATGTCTAGCCCCCAGACCACGAAAGGCCAGGTGATGGGGATTGTTCTGAGGGCATTGGGCGGCAAATGGCTTTGATTAGGAAAAAGCTAGCATCCAACACAACGCTGTACAAGGGCCTGTGTGTCCGCTCGGGCTGTGTGCCGGAAGAAGCCTGTACGGAAAGCTTTACTTACTAGGGCCCGGGCTGTGGCATGATGGCCACCGAGGCCAGCATGTATTTCATCCAAGAGCTACCGCCCCTCCTCTCCGGAGATACATCTTTGAAGGACTCTGGTGGTACTTTTCTTGTAGAGCTCTCCCTCGTGGACTTTATAGGCCTTAGAGCTTCGGACTATGGGACGGGCCTCGTTCTGATCAGTAGGGAGTTCTTGCCTATTAAGGTAGGACAAGAAGGGTTCGTTCCATGGAGCAATGACCACCATGATTACATGAGCGGAGGGTGTTTGCTCGGTGCTCGAGCCCCCGATGATATCCGAATCATGTTCGGCGTCTGGGGATATGATTGGCGTCAGACTGTTATTTCCGCTCTCGTCCTGCCATACCACAGATGGTTTGAAAAGCCTTTCCAAAAAGGTGTTAGGCGGGACGGGGTTGCGTTTAGAGCCCAGTCAAGCAAGGATGTCCACTTCCTGATTGCTATCTCGAGCCACATGATGAAACTTGAGCCCCTCAAATCGAGCGGATATTCTAAGTATGGCATTGCAGTAGGCCGCCATCTTTGGATCCTTTATGTCGAATTCTCCATTTATTTGGGATATCGAGAGGTTCCAATCCCCACGCACTTCGAGGCATTGTATGCCCATGGAAACAACCATCCGGAGTCCATGCAGGAGCGCTTCATATTCCACTACATTATTGGAATCCGTATACTTGATTTGCAATACATAACAGACGGTGTCCCCTGTAGGGGATATTAGGATGACACCAGCCACCAGCCCGACTAACATTTTGGAGCCATCGAAGTACATCACCTAGTTGGAGCATGTGATGTACACTTTAGGGAGTTCAACTTCTGTCTATTCGGCGATGATGTCAACCATCACCTGAGATTTAATAGCTTGGCATGGCTTGTATGTTATTTCGACTGGTAGGAGCTCTATAGCCCAGGTGGCAATGCGGCTGGTGGCGTCTCGGTTGTTTATGATATCATTGAGTGGTACTTCAGAGGCCACCGTGATAGAGCGCTCTTGAAAGTAGTGCCACACCTTTTGAGATGCCATGAAGACTGCATATGCTATATTTTGATAATGTGGGTATCGGGATTTATATAGTGTGAGGACCTCCGATACATAATATACTGGTTTTTGGAGTGGAAATTTATGTCCCTCTTCCTCTCGTTCGACAATGAGCACATTGCTTACTACTTGGCGAGTTCATGATATGTACAGAAGCATGGGTTCGCCGACATTTGGTGTGGCCAGAATTGGGTTGTTTGCTAACAAAGCTTTTATTTCTTCCAACCCGGTCGTCACTGCATCCGTCCACTCAAAGTGATCGGTACGTCGGAGCAGACGATAAAGTGGTAGTGCCTTTTCTCCTAGTCTAGAGATAAAGCGGCTCAGGGCTGCCACGCACCTAGTTAGTTTTTGGACCTGCTTTAGGTCTGTTGGTGTCGCCAATTGCGACAAGGCTCGGATTTTGGCCGGATCTCTTTCGATTCCTCTATTGGAGACAATAAACCCGAGCAGTTTTCCAGCCGGGACGCCGAAAACACATTTTTCTGGATTGAGCCGTATGTCATATGTTCGGAGGTTGTCAAATGTGAGGTGTAAGTTGTCCACCAATGATTCTACATGTTTGGTTTTGATGACTACATCATCTACATATGCCTCCGCCATCTTGCAAATTTGTTTTTTCAGGCATGTTTGGATCATGCGCTGGTAGGTGGCGCCGGCGTTTTTGAGCCCGAAAGGCATAGTGTTAAAGCAAAAAGGCTTGTACGGAGTGATGAATGCCGTCGCGGCCTGATCGGATTCCTTCATCTTAAATTGATGGTATCCGGAGTATGCGTCAAGGAAGCATAGTGAGTCGTGCCCTGCGGTTGCATCAATGATTTGGTCAATGCGGGGCAGTGGGAAGCGGTCCTTAGGGTAAGCCTTGTTTAGGTCTTTGAAATCGACGTACAGGTGCCAGGACTTATCCTTCTTTAGCACCATGACCAGGTTTGCTAGCCAGTCCGGGTGTTTGATCTCTCTAATGAACCCGGCTTCAAGTAGTTTGGCTAGCTCTTCCCCCATGGCTTGTCGCTTGGGTTCGGAAAAGCGCCGCTGCGTTAGCTTTACTGTTTTAAAGCCCTTAATTGTATTGAGGCTGTGTTCGGCCAGTCTGCGTGGGATTCCTGGCATATCCCAAGGATGCCAGGCAAAGATGTCCCAATTTTCGCACAAAAACAAGGCAGCGTTAATTGTTGGATCCAGCTACGCTCCAATGGCTGCAGTTTTGTTAGGATCTGTTGGGTGCACTTGAAATTTGACTATTTCGTTTGCTGGTTTAAAGGAAGTGGATTTGGGCCTCTTGTCGAGGATTACATCACCCTTGTCCACTGTAGAGCACAGAGTAGTCAGTTCCTCGGTCGCTAAGGCCTCGGATATCACCTGAAGGGCTAGTGATGCATTTTTGTTTTCAGTGCGGAGTGCTATATCCGGATCACCGGTGATGGCAATAACTCCATTGGTCCCTGGCATTTTGAGCTTCATGTACTAGTAATGGGGTATAGGTTGCAAGCGGATGATTGCTTCTCACCCTAACAGGGCATGATATCCGCTGTGGAAAGGTGCCACGTGGAAGAGCAACTCTTTGGACCTATAGTTCTCTGGCGTGCCGAATATGACGTCGAGTTTGATCCTCCCCAAGCTTATTGCTTCTCGACTGGGATGATGCCTTGGAAGGTGGTGCTGCTTTGCTCAATGCGACTTTTGTCCACCTGCATTTTTTGGAGTGTATCTTCGTAGATGAGGTTTAATCCGCTACCACCATCCATGAGCATTTTAGTGAGCCGAAAGCCATCTAGTATTGGATTTAAGACCAAAGCGGCTGGTGCTCGGGCAGATCTGGCCCTTGGCTCATCCTCAGCGGTGAAGATTATCGCCATGTCGTTCCAAGGATTTACTGCTGCAACCTGGTTGACTTCGGCAAGGTCGTGCAACGCCCTCTTGCGCCGGTTATTAGAAGAAAAGGTCTCGAAGATCTTAAAAATGTTGAGATGGACGTTTTCCGAGGAGTGCCTCTCTTGAGGAATGCCGGTGAGGATGGCCTCGCCGCTCTTAGCCACTTGCCGGAGTACCCAACATGCCCGAAGGCTATGTGTTTGTTCGATATTCAATGTTGTGTGTATCTGGCAAGGTTTATCGAGCAGGTCGTCGAGGACAGTTTTGTTTCCCGTAAAGGGCTTCACTTTTTTATCCTTGGGATGATGATCAGGTACCCCATAGGTGTGCATACTTTTTGTCCGTCTGGTGGGCTGCTTCAAGGCCGGAGGATCCCACCGATTTGTTTGTGCCTTCCAGGTTCTTTCCATTGCACTAAATTTTTGGACTATGTGTGTCAGATCTAAAAAGTGTGGTATGCGGCGGCAGTTGAGGGCGTTAAGGATTCCCTCATCCATGCAATTGTGCAGAAATATCATAATCGCGTCATCGTCACGGTAGTCCTTGATTTTGTCTTTAACAAGGAGGAACCTGGCCAAAAAGTGGTGGACTATTTCCTCAGGTTGCTGCCGTACATACATTAGGTCGCATACATCTGGAGGACCTGGGTTGTTTGGGGAATATTGTATGTGGTGGGTGGGTGGGCTGAAATTCGAATCCTGACCCATTATTGCATCCGGAATTTGAAGAATCTGTGAAGTCACTGGTCCAGGGTCCGGAGTGTCCTGGCATTAATCGGGCTCAATGCTTGGTTCTATGTTTGGAGGACAAGAGGTCTCTTCTTGAAGATGGGTATCTAGCTCGTGCGACTTGGAAATCCAAACATAGTTTGTTCTCAACTTGGGGGGAGAAGTATCACCAGCATGTTCTTCCACGACCTCTATTGTCGGCGTTCTGGGAACGGGGGTCCCCAGACTTGCCTGCCTGTGGCCCACGGCGTGGATCCTCTAGTGGCCTGGTATGGCCCATCTTCACCAGCAAACACTCAAGACCCTCGCGAGGGGCCAAGCCTCACGAGGCGGACGACACAGGACCTCCTCAGGGGCAGCCTCGCTAGGCTGCCTCACGAGGAGCAGAGAGATCAAGGTGAGGGGCACCTCGTGAGGTTCCCATGACATGAGCCATGCCGACCAAGGCCAGGCGAGTGCTAGGCGGGCGCCAGTGGGCGTAGATCACCAGTTGCCTCTTTGGTGCTAAAGGAGCAGGCACAGGTGAGCAGTCCCGAGGCATCAGGCAAAGGTTTCCATATCGGTGCAACAAGACCAAGACCGGTAGGATAGCAGGACGGAGGTCATCACGGAGCCCACGATGGCGTCACCACCAGAGCCTTTGGCAGGCGAAGACCACCTTTTGTCAGGATAGCTTGTACTAGATGTCCACCTTCAAATTGGCTGTTGTGGGATCCCTTCCCGCCTAATATTTGGGAAGAGGACCAGGGACTCTACTAATAGGACTAGCCATCACCATCGGAAGGGGACGGATCATTCAGATCATCCTAAACCACACAAGCTCCCCGAGCTCGAAAACACCTCTCCCCAGGAGGTAGTTCTTCCCTTGTACTTGTTCATCCTCAGCCAAAAAGGCAATCCACCACACCACACTGGAGTAGGGTATTACACCACATCGGTGGCCCGAACCTGTATAAACTCTTGTTTCCCTTGTTCTTCGAGTTTGGCAAGCTACGTTTGGAGATTGTTGCGAGAGCGTGAGCTGGGGGAAAGATCTTTGTGCGCACCCCAGTGTTCGAACCTTAAGGGTTTTGCCGGAACCCAAAATCTGACATTTGGCGTGCTAGGTATGGCTGCGTCGAAGCTTTAATTCCATCGATCCACACTCCACCACATCCATGCTCTGTCCCCATGGCCGGCGTTGCTCTTCCGGCTGGGACGACGGGCACCCACCACGGCGCTAGGGGGCTCAGAGCTTTCACCCCTGATACGTCCATTTCGCATAATGCTTTTATATCGATATTTATTGCATTGTGGGCTGTTACTAGACATCATGTCACAATACATATGCCTATTCCCTCTTATTTTACAAGGTTTGCATAAATAGGGAGAATGCCGGCAGCTAGGATTCTGGGCTGGAAAAGGAGCAAATATTAGACACCTATTCTACACAGCTCCAAAAGTCCTGAAACTTCACGGAAGACGTTTTCACAATATATAAAAAATATTGAGCGCAAGAAGTTCACCAGGGGGGCCACACCCTGCCCACGAGGGTGGGGGGCGCACCCTACCCCCTGGGCGCGCCCCCCTACCTCGTGGGCTCCCTGGTGGCCCTCTGATGTCCATCTTCTGCTATATGGAGTCTTTCGATGAGGAAAAAATCATAAGCCATCTTTCCGGACGAGACTCCGCCGCCACGATGCGAAACCTTGGCGGAACCAATCTAGGGCTCTGGCGGAGCTGTTCTGCCGAGGAAACTTCCCTCCGGGAGGGGGAAATCATCGCCATCATCATCACCAACGCTCCTCTCATCGGGAGAGGGCAATCTCCATCAACATCTTCACCAGCACCATCTCCTCTCAAAACGCTAGTTCATCTCTTGTATCCAATTCTTTTTGTAGTAGTGTTAATTACTCCTTGTTGTTGATGCTAGTTGGTTTATTTGGTGGAAGATCATATGTTCATATCCTATATGCATATTAATACCCCTCTGATTATGAACATGAATATGCTTTATGAGTAGTTACGTTTGTTCCTAAGGACATGGGAGAAGTCTTGCTATTAGCAGTCATGTGAATTTGGTATTCGTTCGATATTTTGATAAGATGTATGCTGTCTCTCCTCTAGTGGTGTTATGTGAACATCGACTACATGACACTTCACCATTATTTGGGCCTAGAGGAAGGCATTGGGAAGTAATAAGTAGATGATGGGTTGCTAGAGTGACAGAAGCTTAAACCCTAGTTTATGCGTTGCTTCATAAGGGGCTGATTTGGATCCATATGTTTCATGCTATGGTTAGGTTTACCTTAATACTTTTGTTGTAGTTGCGGATGCTTGCAATAGAGGTTAGTCATAAGTGGGATGCTTGTCCAAGTAAGGGCAGCACCCAAGCACCGGTCCACCCACATACCAAATTATCAAAGTACCGAACGCGAATCATATGAACGTGATGAAAACTAGCTTGACGATATTCCCATGTGTCCTCGGGAGCGCTTTACATGATATAATAGTTTGTCCAGGCTTGTCCTTTGCTACAAAAAGGATTGGGCTACCTTGCTGTACTTTATTTACTTTTGTTACTTGTTACTCGTTACAAATTATCCTATCACAAAACTATCTATTACCTATTATTTTAGTGCTTGCAGAGAATACCTGGTCTGAGTTCTAACTTCCTTTCTTTTCTTCTACTCGACTCGGGCGGACCGGTCGAGTAGGATTTGAACCGGTGGGGGCACGCCAAGTGCACCCACTGGGTGTAGTCCCCGAGACCGCAGTCGAGTTCTGGCAGTCGACTGGGGTCTGAACAGTTTTTTTGACTTGATCCGGGAGGACTGGTCGAGTTGGGTTTTAATCAGCAGGGGCACGCCAAGTGCACCCTCTGGGTGTAGTCCCCGAGACTACAGTCGACTGTGTGCAGTCGGCTGGGGTCTCAAGTGACTTCTTTAGGTTTTATTCACTCGGAAGTAAACAACCTTTGATCTTGTCGACTGACCCGTCTTTTGCCTTCTGCAGAAGTCTTGTACTCTTATTTCCAAGTTTGCTGAACTTGAGGAGAAGCAGAGGCAACTCAACCTCGACTTGGAATTGGCCCAGCAGAATCTGAAGAAAGCTCAAGATGAAGCTGCTGATATGGAAGGTAACTGCCTATCGACGGTCTTTCAATATATTTCTTCGATCTCTTGTTTGATTCGATTGATTCTTTTGCAGAGAAAATGAAGTTGGCTCTGGAGAAGAAGGACTCAGACCTCTCCGCCGCGCAAAAAGTAGCCCAAGATAAAACTGCTCTCGCAGACCAGAAGCTGGCTTCAGTCGAAGCTCTAGAAGGGGAGGTGAACAGGCTAAAATCTTGCCTCAATGAATCTAACCATGAAGTGACTAGTCTGAAGAAGGACAAGGTTCCCTAAATGAAAAGTTGGAGTCCGTGATCCGCAAGAGGAATGACATGGAAGCTTATCTGAGGACTCTTACCAAGAAGCTCTATCTCACACTGGAAGGTATTTCTTTTAAACCAACTGTGTTGATGTTTGCGAATGGATCCTGCTCGGTCGACTCACTAATTTTTAGCTACAGAATTCTGCCAAGACTTTGACGACGAAACTGGAAAGGTCGAGACGGGTATGGACCCTATCGCTTCTACAATTTGCGACGAAACTGCAATGAACGTGCTCCAACTAGAGTCCCGTATCGCTAGCACCACAAGCTACCTCGTGCGCCTGAAGGAGGTAGTCTCCCGAGTCGACTCATCGCTTTGGCCAAGGGTGACGCTTCAAAATGACATGGAATCCCTGATGGCTCGAATGAACGAGATCCTTGACCAAGTGCAAGAATGGAAGAAGTCCTTTGCCTGGTGTGGTGCTGACGTCGCGCTGTCCTTGGTGCGACTCCACTGCAAGGAGGCTCGTGAAGACAAGCTGGCTGCGATCAAGGTCGCTAACACCAAAAAGCATGACTTCTAGTCCTTCATGGAAACTTTCATCGCTGTTGCTACTCGGATCGCGGATGGGATCGACCTGGACGAATTCGTCGAGCCAGCTAGCCCTCCTCCTGCCGAGTGAACAAACTTATGAGACTTGAATCTGATTTAAATTTGCCTCGGAATGCCGAGTGGTTGCTGTAACCGTTAAACTCCTTCGGGATTGATGCTCGAATACTTTTGGTTTGCTGCTTTGAACTTTAGGAATTATCCGAATTTGGTTTATCTCTAAATACGCTTGCGTTTTGCCTTCGAATGGACTTTGTTCACTGCTCGGAATAGTCTTTGCGCTGGAGATGCAGCTCTGAAGTGGTGGCTCCAGTCGACCTGCACTTCATCGTCCTTGCGGATAGGGATGGAATGCACATTGTACTTGTGGCGTAGCTCCGAAGGAGAAGGTTGCAGTCGACCTGCACCTCGTCGTCCCTGCGGATAGGGATGGAGCACACATTGTATTTGTGTCGTAGCTCCTAAGGAGAAGGTTGCAGTCGACCTGCACCTTGTCGTCCTTGCGGATAGGGATGGAGCGCATGTTGTACTTGTGTCGTAGCTCTGAAGCAGAAGGATGCAGTTGACCTACACCTCATCGTCCTTGCGGATAGGGATATGTTTTGAACATAGGATAGTACTGGACTGCAGCTAAGCCCCCGAGTGAGGGGATTGCTCTCCACTCGGTAGGATTTTTCAAACTTAGGCGAGTACCGGACTGCAGCTAAGTCTCCGAGTGAGAGAACTTAGGCGAGTATTGGACTATAGCTAAGCCCCCGAGTGGGAGGATTGCTTTCCACTCGGTAGGATTTTTCAAACTTAGGCGAGTACCGGACTGCAGCTAAGTCTCTGAGTGAGAGAATTTAGGCGAGTATTG
>NC_057800.1:197027707-197028089 GCF_018294505.1 Triticum aestivum | reverse complement strand
AGTGGTTATGAGGTGATCAACCTGGTGGCGACGCATGGTGCGGCCGAGTGATGATGGGGTGACCAATCGAGTGGCGACGCACGGGGCGGTCCAGTGGTTATGAGGTGACCAACCTGTATCGTGTTTTTAAACTTAGGCGAGTACTGGACTGCATCTAAGCCCCCGAGTGGGAGGGTTGCTCTCCACTCGGCAGGATTTTTTTGAAACTTAGGCGAGTACTGGACTGCAGCTAAGCCCCCGAGTGGGAGGGTTGCTCTCCACTCGGTAGTATTTTTTTGAAACTTAGGCGAGTACTGGACTACAGCTAAGCCCCCGAGTGGGAGGGTTTCTCTCCACTCGGTAGGATTTTTTGAAACTTAGGTGAGTACTGGACTGCAGCTAA
>NC_057800.1:197008679-197027573 GCF_018294505.1 Triticum aestivum | reverse complement strand
AGGATTTTTTTTTTTTGAAACTTAGGCAAGTACTGGACTGCAGCTAAGCCCCCGAGTGGAAGGGTTGCTCTCCACTCGGTAGGATTTTTTGAAACTTAGGCGAGTACTGGACTGCAGCTAAGCCCCCGAGTGGGAGGGTTGCTCTCCACTCGGTAGAATTTTTTGAAACTTAGGCGAGTACTGGACTGCAGCTAAGCGCCCGAGTGGGAGGGTTGGTCTCCACTCGGCAGCATTTTTTTGAAACTTAGGCGAGTACCGGACTGCAGCTAAGCCCCCGAGTGGGAGGGTTGCTCTCCACTCGGTAGGATTTTTTAAACTTAGGCGAGACGGATTCGCAACTAAGTCACCCACTGGGGGATTTAGAGCATATAAAAAAGAATAACAATCATTTATGAGATTGTAAAAACTGTGTCGCGGGGTGACCGAGTGGTGATGAGGTGACCAACCGATTGACGAGGCCTGGAGCGGTCGAGTGGTGATGAGGTGACCAACCGATGCGGGGCGTCCGAGTGACGTAGATACGTTCCGCAGAGTGGTGACGCGTGAAGCATCCGGATGATGTAGATGCGTGCCGCGGAGTGACGATGCGTGTGGCGTCCTGGTGAAGTAGAGGCACGTGCCGCAGTGGCGACGAGCGAGGCGTCCGAGTGACGTAGACGCGTCCCGCGGAGTGGCGATGCGCGGAGCGTCCGGATGATGTAGACGCGTGCCGCGGAGTGACGATGCGCGGGGCGTCCTGGTGAAGTAGAGGCGCGTGCCGCGCAATGGCGACGAGCGAGACGTCCGAGTGACGTAGACACGTCTCGCAAAGTGGCGACGCGCGGAGCGTCCGGATGATGTAGTTGCGTGCCGCGAAGTGACGATGCGCGGGGCGTACTGGTGAAGTAGACATGTCCGACGACGCGCCTCCTCTGACTTGCGCTCAGGTACTGGACGAGGGATCCGTTCGAGTGATCTCGGATCCGTGGCCGAGTGGACTTGAGTCTGTGTCCGGGTGAATCCGTTCGAGTGATCTCGGATCCGTGGCCGAGTGAACTTGAGTCTGTGTCCGGGTGGCTTTGTCTGACTGAACTCTGAACGAATCTGCATGCATGCATGCACCCATTAACTGATGCAGAGATAGCGGAAATAGAGCGCGCTTTGGCCGCCGTAATTAGGTAACCGACGCTGGAAATCCCCATTAACTGGCCGCTTAATGAGGCGGTCAATTAACTCCTAGGAAGAGTTATGAGGCTCACGTCCTGAACCTGTACATGCATGTAGGAGATGTTAATTAGCGACAATTAAGCAAGAATTAGAACCGGCTCCGCATGGAAGTTTCTTTCTTCCATGGAGCATTCACTGCATGCCATTTATTGTTGCGCCGTGGGGTTTGCCGGACTCGATCTTGCGACCCCGGAAGGCGTCGAACTCGCCGGGGACAGGGCCGTCGGGGGCACCGGAGAACAGCTCGAGGAGATTGATGTGGGCCCTGCCGACGTCACAGTCGCCGACGGCGTGCTAGGCGTGGAGCAGCACATCGACGGGTACAATGACGTCGGCGGGCACTATGAACCTGAGTACCTGACCATGGTGTTTCGGCTGAGGTGCACCCGCTCATGTTGGGGTCGACGAGGGTGTGCCCAGCGGAGCAGCACGTCGATGGACACAATGACGCCGGCGGGCATGATGAACCTGACCCTGGCGTTCCAGGCCGGGCTCTGGCCGCCTGAGTCTTGTGTGTGCGCACGTCGATGGATCCGCTTCATCGCGGAGGCCGGCGCAGCGCAGCTGACCATAGGAAGAGATAGTCGTCTGTGAGGGGTTCGACGGCGTCGTCGAGGCGTCGGAGACGACGACGGGTGGACGGCGCTGGTGCAGGTGCGTGGAAACGCGTGTCAGCATCGTAGATGGAGCCAGAGACGACGGGCAGACGGCCTCAACGTCCATGCGTGGGGTCGCGGCCCTGGCGCCGCAGACAAGACCGGAGATGACGATGGCGGACGGCGTCGCTTCATCGTCGAGGAGTAGAGCCACCAATCCGCTTCTTCTCTTTAGATGATTGATTACGCATGAGTGGTGTCTGATCCTACAGGAGGAAAAGATAAACCCATTCTTAGATGATTAATTAAAGGAAGACTAGATCAAGAGGAGACTTCCCTGACTCTTTCGCTTGTATGAATGGCGCAATGACCAGAGCTCTAGCGACCAATTTCTCTAGCGATGGTAGTTGATCCGCTGTTGAAGATTGAAGAAAAACCATTTGCACCATGGTTCGATAGACGCCATGCCCCAAGGTGGGCGCCAACTGTCGTGGGAACGATTTCGACAATAAGATAGGGGTAGGATAAAGGAGCATGATCTATCGAGATGCATATGGGTGACACGGTGGTTTTAGCGAGTTCGGGCCTCTCACGGTGGAGATAACAACCCTACGTCTCGTGCTCCGGAGAGGCTTTGTTTTATCTGGGTATATATACGGAGATTACAATGTGTGTGTGAGAGAGAGGAACGGATCCCCATGCCTGAGCTAAGTCCTGAGACTAATGGTGAAAAGAGAGAGAGGTGAAGAAAAAGGCCCCCCTAGTCTAGTGGTGGGGGGTGGCTTATATAGAGTGCGCCACCCCCTCACCTCCTATGTTACAAAGTGGGGTATGAATGCCATAATGCCAGCCCACTATTAAGCCCTCACTATTAGAAAGATGCCGACTGCTTTGCTGCCTGCTGGTCTTCGTATATCCGAGTGAGTCGTACGGTTGAGTGGTGAACTGTCATCCGAGTGGATGGTATGTTTCTTGGTCGAGTGGATAGTATGCTGCTTGTCCGAGTGGATAGTGTGTCTGTATGAAATTGACCTGGACCCACATGTTGTGTGGACCCCATGCTTCATGATATTTCGACCCTTCGTGGGCCTACCTGTTATGTATATCCCCAACATCTCCCATAAGCTTTTGTGACTTGGGTGCTAGAGCAACATCCTCTTCCTCTTAATCTTCCTCTGGCTCTCTCATGATGGAGGATCTACCAAGAACTCTGGCAGTGGTCTTCTTGACCCTCTCCTTCCTCTTCTTGCCATCTCTAGCCTCTTTCGGTTCAAGAGTGAACTCCATACTTTCTTGAGTGGAGGCTCTAGCCTTAGACATAGGAATCCTTTTTGCTAGTCCCTTCTTGTTCAACCCTAGCTTAGTTGTTGCAGTTGTGCCATACTATTTCTTCAGCACCTTCTTCTTGGAGCTGACTTCCTCCTTAGTGGCCACATAGTCCTCATCTTCAGAATCTGAGGTTTTCTTCTTCCTTGACCTGGTGGCTGCCTTTGGCAAATTACTGGGAGTGCTCCTGCTGCCATCATCTGAGGTACTTGAGGGACTAGTGCCCTTGCTCATTTGCACTTGCTCTTCTGACATGTTCTGGCTATCACTCTGGTCTGACATCTTGGCAATCAAACTGACAAAAACCCTATGATTAGATATAGATGAGGTAGAGTAGATGAGCATCACAAAGTGCAGAGTTTTTGCAAAACAGATGACTCAAAAACTTAGTTTTAGTTCTCCACAGAAAGCATTTCGGAGCTACCGATTTGTTAAACTCGATGATACCGAAGCAATTTTTGGAACCTAAACTAGTGAACTCGGTAACGAGTCACAGTTCGGTGGCACCGAGACTGCTAGGGTTTCATAGAGAATCGAACTCGGTCAGACCGATTTGCAATTTTCAGTCAGACTAAAAACGCATGTGCAATGGCCTAAGCCAAATCGGTGAGACCGATTTCTACAACTCGGTCGGTCCGAGATGAGTTCGGTAGAAACCTAACCCTAAATTTTCGAATCAAACCTAACCAAAAGGATGTTTTCTGTGGATAGATTGTTTTCATACGTGGAAAAGATCATGGCAAAGCAATGTGCTATCACTCGGAGTAAGGAAATAGCACAAAGAGTCGAACCCATACCCTAGTTCGGCGGGAGTTCACTATGACGACAACGGCGGAGCGGAATTCCATTAACGGCAATGGAAACCAGCGGCGGGAGGTCACTGGCGGCGAGGAGACGATCCGGAGACCCGAGGAGGCAGAGCAGGATACACACGGGCTGAGGAGTTTGAAGAAATTTCCAAAATCTCACCCATGGTTTTATATATCCCGACCATGTCGGTGTGACTGAGTGGAACAACTCAGTGGCACCGAGATGCAGAATCACAAGCGGTTACTCAACTCGGTATGACCAAAAAGTTCAAATTGGATGCACCGAGATGGAAAACCTAGATCAACTTAGTGAACTCGGTGTGACCGAAGTGTATGACTCGGTCATACCGAAATGCACAAAGAGGTTTTGGAAGTTTAAGTCTATGACGAATCGGGTACTCCGGGTGCTCCTCACACAAAGTGGTTCAAATCTGACTTGATCAAACTTTGTGATGTAGCATCATTAGAGTTTGAGATGAGAAAAGAATAGATAGCTAGACGAGGTTCTTAGGCATTCTTGTCCATCCACTTGGCAAAATAGAAAATGCCAAACCATCAAAACAACAAGTGGATGTCCTCGAATGAGTAAAATATGCAATCAACATTCTCAAACAATAAAATGGCAAATGAAATATGTGACAAAGCATGCACAAACACTCTAGAATCTATCAAGCAATTGGCGATGACTAGGTCATCTATATATGAGTATATTGATTGAGGAGTCAAATGAGAACATTTGATCGTAGGTCATACTCATCGTTTAAGCACAAGTGGGGTTGCCACTTTTACATAAAGCATTGTTGTGCTCACACCTTTAGAGTTGCTTTAGCTCAATTCATTATAGTAAAGCTCCTCCTAGATATGATATCCCCCCTAAGAGGGATGAACTAACCTTGGGTTTTGTCGATGATGACTTCATGTAGGTGTTGAAGATGTAGATGCTCAATGTTGATGTAGATCATTCGGAGCAGTCCATTGGAGTGAGTTGCACTTTCAATGCCTACACGGGTTAGTCCCACAAGGAACAAACAAGGATATCCATAGACATAAAGTGATGTTCAGATAAGATGATGTCCATGAAAGCATTAGGTTACATTGTCCCTTGTCTTACCAAGAAGAGGGTTTGTGACTCCTAGAACTAGTGCAAGATGTGGAAGTTGTTTGCACATGTCCTTGCCAAAATATATGAGTGAAGTATGTTGGCGGAGTCACCCTCAGGAACTCTCTAGTTCTTCTTCTTCGGGATCCACATCATCTTGATGGGAATCCTTGGAGTTGTAGTCATACTTTATGTAGTAGAACTTGATGTAGTCTTGGGAACCCACTTGACCAAGGCCTTGGGAGCTTCTTCAAATGCATCAATCTCCTCTTGAAGCTTGTCCTTCCCTTTTAGCTTGTGGTCTTGTGGTGGAAGATCATCTTGAGATTGTGTTCCTTGGAAAGAAGTAGGATCATACTTCTCTTGTTAAGGAACAAACTTTGTGTCACACCCTAGCTAGTCATGCATTAGAGTGTTGCATCATGTTTATTCTTTCATCAGAAACCTGAAATGGGGATGACAGAACCCCCACCTGACAGGGATGTGGAGTTCGTAATAGACCTCATTCCAGGAACCATCCCGATTGCTAGAAGACCCTATAAGATGGCACCACTAGAACTAGCCAAGCTTAAGAAACAACTCGATGAGTCCTTGAAAAAGGGTTTCATCCGACCTAGTTCATCTCCGTGGGCTTGCCCCGTCCTCTTCGTCAAGAAGAAGGATGGTACGGACCGGATGGTTGTAGATTATCGACCTGTCAATTTGGTCACAATCAAGAACAAATATCTGCTCCCCAGGATCAACGACCTGTATGATCAGCTCGCTGGATCCTCAGTCTTCTCCAAAATGGATTTGAGGTTGGGCTACCATCAAATCCAAATCAGAAACGGGGACATTCCTAAAACGGCCTTTGTTACTCGTTATGGCCAATACGAGTACACCGTCATGTCCTTCGGTTTAACCAACGCTCCAGCCACCTTTTCTCGGTTAATGAACTCAATCTTCATGGAGTATTTGGATAAATTCGTCGTGGTTTACCTCGATGATATACTCATCTACTCCAAGAACGAGAAAGAACATGCCGAACATCTAAGGCTAGTGTTGAAGAAACTTCGAGAGCATCGCCTTTATGCCAAATTTTCTAAATGTGAATTCTGGTTGTCAGAAGTGACCTATCTGGGTCATGTAATATCTGGTAAAGGTATTGCTGTTAACCCCGAGCGAGTTCAAGCCGTCCTTAATTGGGCTCCACCTGAATCGGTCAAGCAAGTTCGGAGTTTTCTGGGCTTAGCGAGCTATTGCCGTCGCTTTGTCGAAAATTTCTCCAAAGTTGCTAAACCTCTAACCGAACTCCTCAAGAAAGATAAAAAGTTCGAGTGGACTCCACAATGTGAGCACAGCTTTCAGGAACTAAAAAGACGCCTGACATCTGCTCCCGTATTGGTACCGCCAGATTTCTCTAAGGACTTTGTTATCTACTGCGACGCCTCGCGACAAGGACTAGGTTGCATTCTCATGCAAGATCGACACGTAATTGCTTACGCTTCACGGCAATTGCACCCACATGAGGAGAATTATCCTACTCATGATCTAGAGCTTGCAGCCGTAGTCTATGCACTTAAAACCTGGCGACATTACCTTCTTGGTAATCGTTGCGAAATATTCACTGATCACCAAAGTCTGAAGTACATCTTCACCCAACCGGATTTGAATCTCAGGCAAAGACGTTGGGTTGAGTTGATCACAGATTTCGACTTAGGAATAACTTACACCCCAGGGAAAGCCAACGTCATGGCTGATGCGCTAAGTCGTAAATCTTATTGTAACAACCTGATGTTACAACAAAGTCAACCGCTTCTCCATGAGGAATTTCGGAAGCTTAACCTTCACATTGTTCCTCAAGGATTTCTTTCCACCTTGGTGGCGAAACCTACTCTTACGGATCAAATCATCGCTGCCCAAAAGCGAGATAAGGGAATATCTAAAATCAAGGAGAACATTGCTAGCGGAGGTGCTAGTTGTTTTTCCACAAATGATCATGGTGTTGTGTACTTTGAGAACCGTTTAGTGGTTCCCAAGAACCAGCATCTACGGCAGTTGATCCTTAAGGAGGCTCATGAATCTCCTCTCACCATTCATCCCGGTAGTACCAAGATGTATCAGGACCTACGCCAGAGGTTCTGGTGGACTAGGATGAAGAGAGAAATTGCTCAGTACATTGCTAATTGCGACGTCTGCCGTCGTGTAAAAGCAGAGCATCAACGGCCTGCTAGCACCCTTCAACCCTTAGCTATTCCTGAATGGAAATGGGATAAAATTGGTATGGATTTCATTACCGGTTTTCCCAGGACCAAGAGAGGGAATAATGCTATCTTCGTCGTTGTCGATCGTCTTTCCAAAGTAGCCCATTTCTTACCTGTTCGTGAGAGTATAACCGCTAGTCAATTGGCAGACTTATACATCTCCCGAATAGTGTCTATCCATGGTGTTCCTTTGGAAATTAACTCGGATCGAGGAAGTCTTTTCACCTCTCGATTTTGGGAAAGTTTCCAAAATGCTATGGGAGCCCGTCTCTCTTTTAGCACCGCCTTCCACCCTCAATCAAGTGGTCAAGTGGAACGCGTCAACCAGATCCTAGAAGACATGCTTCGAGCCTCTGTTATCTCATTCGGAATGGAGTGGGAGAAATGCCTTCCATTTGCCGAATTTGCTTATAACAACAGCTATCAATCTAGCTTGGGTAAAGCCCCTTTTGAAGTGCTCTATGGACGACGTTGTCGAACACCCCTTAACTGGTCAGAAACCGGGGAAAGACAATTCTTTGGCCCGGATATGATTCAGGAAGCAGAAGAGCAAGTTCGCATCGTTCGTGAAAAGTTGAAAACAGCCCAATCTCGTCAAAAGAGTCAATATGACCGAAAACATAAGGCTATGACTTTCGAGGTTGACGAGAAGGCTTACCTTCGGGTTACTCCTTTGAAGGGAACCCATCGTTTCGGTATCAAAGGCAAATTGGCTCCTCGTTACATTGGACCTTTTCGTATTCTCGCTAAACGAGGAGAAGTTGCCTACCAGTTGGAACTACCTCCGCATCTCTCCAGAGTCCACGATGTCTTCCACGTTTCTTCTCGGATCCTATCCGTGGAGTGGACCACGAAACGCTTGATCTCCAAGATAATCTCACATATCGAGAGTACCCCATTCGTATCCTTGATCAGGCCGAGCGTACCACTCGACGTCATAATATTAAGTTTCTCAAAGTTCAATGGTCGCACCATTCTGAGGATGAAGCAACTTGGGAAAGGGAGGATCGTCTTCGACTTGAGTATCCTGCCTTCTTCCCGGAGGAACCCAAATCTCGGGACGAGATTCTTTTGAGTGGGGTTGAGTTGTCACACCCTAGCTAGTCATGCATTAGAGTGTTGCATCATGTTTATTCTTTCATCAGAAACCTGAAATGGGGATGACAGAACCCCCAGCCCCCTCTGAAACCAACTAGGGTTTACTAAAAACTTTTTCAATGAACCTGAAATGCCCTTCTAAAATGCCCATCATTTTTGTCCTGGTTCAGAACCCCTGACAAAAGTGATGCACATTTTCCTAGGTCATCCTAGGGTCTTTGATTTAAATCATAGATATTTGAATTTGGGCATTTAAAATTATATAAAATATTCAGATGCCCAAATATCTCCAAACTAAAATGTTTCATGTTGGAAATAATCCAACTATGGACCAGGAGTAGTTTGGTGATTTTAGGAGTTGCCTAAGTATTTTTAATAAATCAACAAAGTTGCAGAAGTATTTAAAAAAACAGAAAACAGGAAAAAATAGAAAAACTTACCTGGCGCCCACCACCCGGCCCACCTGCCGGCCCAGCCCAGCGCCGCTCCAGCGAGCTGCTTGCCGGCCAGGCAGGCAGGCAGGTGCCCGACGGCGACCGCAGCGCGCGCCACGCACCTGCTCGCCGCCTCGCCGCTCCCCTCGCCCGGTGACGTCGTGGATCGCTCCCCCTCTCTTCCCCGAACCCCCCAGACACCCCCTCTCCTCTCCAGCTCCTCCCCCTCGCGCCGCCCAGCCATGGCCGACGCTACCGCCGCCGTGCCTACGTCGTAGCCGCGCTCCCCGCCGCCCGTGCGTCCTCTCGTCGTGTCCAGGAGCTCCGCCGCTGTCCACTTCATCGATCAAGCCGAGCCCCGAGCGCTCGCAACGCCCGAGTCCACCGCAACGACCTCGCCCGAACCGCCGTCGCCGGAGATCCCCTTCAACACCGTCGCCGCCTCAGCTCATCCCCGACCCCGCCGGTGGCCTCTACGGGTGCGCTGTGAGCCTAGCTACCCCTCCTACCCTCCCTCTCTCGTTCCCGAGCCGTGTAGCGACCTCCCGAAGCTCAACCGCACCCACCACCATGGAGCTCGTCGCCGACGTGCTCCCGGTCACCCTCTGACCACTCCACGGTGTCCATCATGCTCACCGCGTCACGTAGCACCTAACTAGCTACTCCCCGCACCTCACCGACCCCCCTAGCGACAAGTTCGACTTCGGCCGAACTCCGGTGGCCACCAAAGTCGTCGCCGGCGCCAACTCCGGCCACCCCGACCCCAACGGACTCCACCAAGAGCTGCGGCTCGACCTCAGCTCCTCTCCGGTGGCCTCCGCGGCTCGTTTGGTTGCCGGAACGGCAAAAATCACTTCTGCCGCCGCGTCGGGCTCGCCGGCGGCTAAACGCCGGTGCAGCCGACCCGGGTTTGACCACGGGTGGGCCCTGGTTGACTCTCCTGAGTCAATGACAGGTGGGGCCCAGCCCTGTTAATTAAACAGGTTTAGTTTTAATTAAACTTTAACTAATCTAATCACACTGACACGCGGGACCCACTGTCAGGTTTGACCGGACCGTGTCCCGTTGACCTGCTTACGTCACACTGACGTCAGGCTGACGCAATAAATTAATTTCTGGATTTAATCTAATATAGGAAATTCCAGAATATAGTTTAAACTTCAAAAATTCATAACTTTTAATCTGTAACTCCAAATCAGACAAGTTATATATGAAAAATGATCAGAAAAATCCAATCTATCCATCTGTACTATTTTCATGCATGATTAAACAAGTTAACTTGATGTTTAATGCAGAATAAGGTAAAACACTTTAAAGGGCCATGTATGAGTTTGAAATTTGAATCTTTGGTTCAAATTGGTTCAAACCCTTCTGGTCTTAGTTGCATTAGCCCAACACACTCATATTGCCATGTTTCATGCATGCATCATATTGTTGCACATTGTTTGGTGATGGTTGTGTATCGGTGTTCTTCGCGGCAGGTTCTGCCTCCGAGGAGTACCGTGATTACCCTAACGAAGAACCGTATCAGTGCATCGAACCATCAGGCAAGCAACCAACCATTTGATCATATCGATACAATCCCATGTTCTCGCTCCTGCTCTCTTTTACTGCATTAAGACAACGCGTTTCAAACTGCTGTGTGCTACGGTAGTTGAACCCATTTCCTCTGCATGACCTGTCATTGCCACAGTAACTAGATGAAACCCACTAGCATGTGTAGGAGTTGATTGAGCCATATGTATGTGTTGTTCCTACCTTGCTATGCCTACTATGCTTAGAGTCGTGTCAGGTCTGGTTCATCTGGGTGATGGACTAGAGTGAAATGTTTATGTCGGTAATGAGAGTGGTGTGGTGAACACGATTTGGTAAAGGTATCGATGAAAGGCCATGTAGGAGTACATGGTGGGTTGTTTCATTGAAGCCAACCTTAAGCACTGAGATCTGTATGTGTGATTTAAGATACAGCTACTACCATGCATTGGGCCCTAAAATATGACCCCGCTCGACTTCTTATTCACCCTAGTCCTCTGTCCAGGAGTTGCAAGTAGTTTCTGGTGTTTGTAGCCTACTGGAGGCCGTGGACAGCGCTGACCGTAGGGGTGGGCTGTGATGCGGTAGGTACGTGGCCGGGTAAACCGGGCACCCGTTTGGTGTCACGGAACCCTGTTCACATCGTTTGGGGCTGTGAGCGAAACTCCGGCCGGATCTCCTCATGGATGGAACCCGAATAGGCGATAAACCTGGACTAGAGACTTAGGTGTTTAGGTAGGTCGTGGTCTACACCCACGTCGGCTTTCGCTTGAAGTCTGCCGAGCACATGTCGTGTGCAGACGCTAAGTGGTGGAAACATGTATGAAGAAGTACACCCCTGCAGGGTTATCATGATCTATTCGAATAGCCGCGTCCGCGGTAAAGGACTACTTGGTTGCCTATACAGTTCATAGACAAGTAAATGGAAACTACTAAAAGCTTCAAGATAAGTGTGAGTGCCGAGGATGGCTCTTCCGTAGGAAGACGGAGGTGGATCCTCGGTAGTGTATTGAAGTGGTGAGTAGTGGACTCGTGTACGCAAAACCATTTCAAGTTGGAGTCCCGTAGGATAGCCTAGCCAAGAGTCAAAGCTGGCTTGCTGCAATAACTCCACCAACCCTTCTTGATAATGTGCATGTATGTAGGATCTGATGTAAGTCTTGCTGAGTACCTTTGTACTCATGTTGCTATAATTTACATTTTTTTACAGAAGACGCTGCAACCCCTTCTGATGGGTTCTTCGTAGACGTTGACATCAATGAGTAGGCTAAGGCCCAGGTGGTGATCCTGAGCTTGTGAAGGACCACGTAGTATAGCTAGGCTTTCCAAGCCTCTTTTATTTTACTAGTTGTCTGTACCCAGACAAGCTACTTCCGCTGCTGGTTTGTATGACTGTATGACTTGAATGCTGGGTCGTGTGACCCGTACCTATGTGTATGTTATGTATGGCTCTCTGAGCCTTAAATAAAGTACTTGTGTCGTAGAGTCATGTTGTGATGCCATGTTGTATTTGCACATATCGAGCATATTGTGTGTATGTTATTGAAATGCTTGGTATGTGTGGGATCTGACTATCTAGTTGTTTATCTTTAGTAGCCTCTCTTACCGGGAAATGTCTCCTAGTGTTACCGCTAAGCCATGGTAGCTTGCTACTGCTCTGGAACACTTAGGCTGGCCGGCATGTGTCCTTCTTCGTTCCTGTGTCTGTCCCTTCGGGGAAATGTCACGCATTGAGTATCGGAGTCCTGTTAGCCCGCTACAGCCCGGTTTACCGGAGTCCTGCTAGCCCAGTGCTACAGCCCGGACCCACTTGCTGATGACCGACACGTTCGAAGCTGGGTCATGGATGCATGTCCCTGTAAGTCTGTGCCACTTTGGGTTTACAACTAGTCATGTCAGCCCGGGCTCCTTATCATATGGATACTAGCGACACTATCATATACGTGAGCCAAAAGGCGCAAACGGTCCCGGGAAAAGGTAAGGCGACACCCGTGGGGATACCGTGTGTGAGGCCGCAAAGTGATATGAGGTGTTACAAGCTAGATCGATGTGACATCGAGTCGGGGTCCTGACAGTGTTGGTATCAGAGCCGGACTGCCTGTAGGTTCTCCAAGCCAAACTGGTCGATGTTGAGTCTAGAAATTCCTTAGTTATATGTAGGGGAATTGTTTGTGGGTTGGAACGTAAGGTTCTTTTTACTCCTTATCTTATGACATTCTGATCTGAGTCAGTCTATTCTTCCACCGGGGGTTAAGGAATTAGGATCTTTTCTCTCTATCAGGAGCACGTGTTACTAATCAGTAGTACCTTATAGGTTTGATGGATACAAGCCTAGTACAGTTCTACTACCACATCATGTTGTTAGGATGGACTCAGAACTTTGATATGATGATGTTGAGTGTGTATGAAATCCTTTGTCAAATGTCTCAAAATCCTTCTTGAGCATTTACAGCTGTTATGCTGCCAAAATTTTGCTAGAAATTCTAATGCCTTTGCATTATGGCTGTGCTTTCAGATGGCCACTCGCGACCTTAATCAAGTGGTTCGCCTGACTCGATGCCTAGATGTACCCGGCCATACCGCCATGTTGGTCAGGGTAATGACTGAGGCTGGATACCGTTGGTATCCTGAGTACACGGTCGAAGAGCAATTCTGAGACTTTAATCAAAGCCAGTATCTCTGCACTGTCAGGATATTTCCATCTTATCCTGGATCCACCGAGCCCCTTCACTGCTCCTATAGACTCGGGGTTACTATTGAGATGGTTGTGCAGGACGCCGCCTACTCTATGATGACCATCATGCGAGTCAGGTCTGGCCTATTTCGGGACTCTGATTTCTGGTATATGCCAGGATCACTTCCGGGAGCACAAGGGTATCTCCAGGCTATCTATGCTGACCCCACTCAGGAGGATTCACGGACTCGCACCACTGCTGAGATGCTCGAGGATAAGGACCGTGAAAACCGGGCCTTGAGGCTAGAGCTTTTCAATACCCGTGCTGACCAGTGGGCCACATTGACTCGGTTTGCACCGGCGGTGCAAGCTGGATATTCGGATATGCGTGATCTCTATCCTGTGAGATCTGCTTTGCCAGACGTGATGGGTTGGCGTGATGTAGGAGGCATCACCCCACCTCGCGGTCCCCGCAGGCCACCGTCTGTTGGTCCAAGACCTCATCCTAGCCCCTATGGTCCACAAGCTCCGCGAGATCGTCTGTTTCTGGATGATCATGTTGAGCTTCCAGGCTATGGAGGTGACTTCTACGAGGACTACTACGGATCGGTCTGAGTTAGTGGTAGTATCACTAGTTCGTACTAGCTGTATCGTCTATCGTCCTGCGTGACTCGTGGGATATGACCTAGTTTGTACCGCCTTCCGGAGGTGTAGAAAAATAATGTATAGGAGCTTGGGATGCCTCCGATGAGATGTAATCCTCTTTTCACCGTAATAGTACCTTGTTTGGTCTTGTACTAAACCTTGTATGGTGTGTATGACGATGGAATAAAGAAGCAGTTTCTGTATCTACCATGTCATACGGATGATCATCTTGCATTCCGAGTTACTCCTTACATTCTGTATTCTATGTCGGAATCTTATCATTCTGACTAAATCATTGTCTTGTTTACCTAGGATGGTCAACACGCGCAATAACCCTGCTCCTCAAGAGCAGGCCGAAGGCAGTGAAGTCAGGAATGCAAATCTGCCTCATCCTCCTTCCCTAGCCGAGGTTATGATGGAAGCCGAAAGAAACAAGCGGGAGACCAACCGTTTGTTGGAGCGTATTGAACAGAACACAGCACACCATCAGAGGACTAACGTGGTGTCACTCAGTGATTTCATCAAGTTACATCCACCCACGTTCCACCACTCCGTCGAGCCTCTCGACGCTGATGACTGGCTTCGCAGTATTTCTCACAAACTGCGCTCCGCGCTAGTAGCCGAAGCTGACAAGGTCACCTTTGCTGCATATCATCTTGAAGGCCCCGCCAGTCTCTGGTGGGAGAATTATGGAGCTATGCGCCCAGCGGGCCATGTCACTACTTGGGCTGAATTCAGCGAGGCTTTCCGTGAACATCACATTCCGGAGGGTCTCATGGACCGTAAACGTGAGGAATTTTGCAGTTTCACTCAGGGCCGACTCTCTGTGGATGCTTACAGCAGGGAGTTCGGTAACCTCGCACGATATGCCACTGAGGAAGTTTCTATCGATGCCAAGAAGCAAGCAAGGTTCCGTAAGGGGCTTAGTCCTGAGCTTCGCCGCGACCTCCGTCTGCATGAGTGCACATCTTTTCAGAAGCTTGTTAACAAGGCCATCAGTGTTGAGACTGGTCAGACTGATTATGACGCAACACGCAAGCATGGCCGTGACGTGGGTTCCTCATCCGGTGCTGGTCCTCAGAAGTGCCGCGTGTGGGTGCCCAACACTGCCCTGCCACCCAGGTTCACACCGAGGCCATCCTTCCAGGCGCCTCGCCCCGTTCAACAGTCTGCACCAGCCAAGCCCTATGGTGGTCCAACCAACAGTGCTCCTCCACGTACCAGTGCCGTGACTTGTTTTAAGTGTGG
The DNA here is from genome assembly GCF_018294505.1 of Triticum aestivum. Taxonomy (NCBI): domain Eukaryota; kingdom Viridiplantae; phylum Streptophyta; class Magnoliopsida; order Poales; family Poaceae; genus Triticum; species Triticum aestivum. The sequence goes on along the minus strand of NC_057800.1, from coordinate 197,012,662 downwards.
GGAATCTGGCCACTATATGTGTGAGTGTCCCCAAACCAACCCCAACCAATCTGCTAAAGTTGTTGGCCGTGGCAAGCCGACAGGTAAAGTGTTCCACGCCAAGCCGGCCACCGCTACACGTGGCCATGTCAACTGTATCTCTGCCGAAGAAGCTCAAGAGGATCCCAACGTCGTTCTCGGTACGCTCCTTGTTAATTGCCACCCGGCATCTGTTCTTTTCGATATAGGAGCATCTCATTCATTTATATCCGAGAACTATGCTCGTTTGCATAACACCGCATTCTGTGACATGCCATCCACTATGGAAATTTCTACTCCCGGTTCTAGATGGCAAACCTCCAGGGTAAGTTATGGAAATAAAATCCAAGTCGACAGACTTGTTTTCCTTGCATCTTTGATAGCTCTCAAATCTTCAGATATTAATATCATCTTGGGTATGGACTGGATGTCAGCTCATCATGCCAAAATTGATTGCTTCTCTAGGACTGTTCAACTCACCCATCCTTCGGGGAAGATAGTCAATGTCTTGACCCGATTAGCCAAGCGACAATTATATTCTCTTAATGCCAGCCCTTTGCCAGACCTTGAGGACGTTCCGGTAGTCCGTGACTTCCTGGATGTCTTCCCAGAGGAATTGCCAGGTGTTCCACCTGACAGGGATGTGGAGTTCGTAATAGACCTCATTCCAGGAACCGTCCCGATTGCTAGAAGACCCTATAAGATGGCACCACTAGAACTAGCCGAGCTTAAGAAACAACTCGATGAGTCCTTGAAAAAGGGTTTCATCTGACCTAGTTCATCTCCGTGGGCTTGCCCCGTCCTCTTCGTCAAGAAGAAGGATGGTACGGACCGGATGGTTGTAGATTATCGACCTGTCAATTTGGTCACAATCAAGAACAAATATCCGCTCCCCAGGATCAACGACCTGTATGATCAGCTCGCTGGATCCTCAGTCTTCTCCAAAATGGATTTGAGGTTGGGCTACCATCAAATCAAAATCAAAAACGGGGACATTCCTAAAACGGCCTTTGTTAATCGTTATGGCCAATACGAGTACACCGTCATGTCCTTCGGTTTAACCAACGCTCCAGCCACCTTTTCTCGGTTAATGAACTCAATCTTCATGGAGTATTTGGATAAATTCATCGTGGTTTACCTCGATGATATACTCATCTACTCCAAGAACGAGAAAGAACATGCCGAACATCTAAGGCTAGTGTTGAAGAAACTTCGAGAGCATCGCCTTTATGCCAAATTTTCTAAATGTGAATTCTGGTTGTCAGAAGTGACCTATCTGGGTCATGTAATATCTGGTAAAGGTATTGCTGTTAACCCCGAGCGAGTTCAAGCCGTCCTTAATTGGGATCCACCTGAATCGGTCAAGCAAGTTCGGAGTTTTCTGGGCTTAGCGAGCTATTGCCGTCGCTTTGTCGAAAATTTCTCCAAAGTTGCTAAACCTCTAACCGAACTCCTCAAGAAAGATAAAAAGTTCGAGTGGACTCCACAATGTGAGCACAGCTTTCAGGAACTAAAAAGACGCCTGACATCTGCTCCCGTATTGGTACCGCCAGATTTCTCTAAGGACTTTGTTATCTACTGCGACGCCTCGCGACAAGGACTAGGTTGCATTCTCATGCAAGATCGACACGTAATTGCTTACGCTTCACGGCAATTGCACCCACATGAGGAGAATTATCCTACTCATGATCTAGAGCTTGCAGCCGTAGTCTATGCACTTAAAACCTGGCGACATTACCTTCTTGGTAATCGTTGCGAAATATTCACTGATCACCAAAGTCTGAAGTACATCTTCACCCAACCGGATTTGAATCTCAGGCAAAGACGTTGGGTTGAGTTGATCACAGATTTCGACTTAGGAATAACTTACACCCCAGGGAAAGCCAACGTCATGGCTGATGCGCTAAGTCGTAAATCTTATTGTAACAACCTGATGTTACAACAAAGTCAACCGCTTCTCCATGAGGAATTTCGGAAGCTTAACCTTCACATTGTTCCTCAAGGATTTCTTTCCACCTTGGTGGCGAAACCTACTCTTACGGATCAAATCATCGCTGCCCAAAAGCGAGATAAGGGAATATCTAAAATCAAGGAGAACATTGCTAGCGGAGGTGCTAGTTGTTTTTCCACAAATGATCATGGTGTTGTGTACTTTGAGAACCGTTTAGTGGTTCCCAAGAACCAGCATCTACGGTAGTTGATCCTTAAGGAGGCTCATGAATCTCCTCTCACCATTCATCCCGGTAGTACCAAGATGTATCAGGACCTACGCCAGAGGTTCTGGTGGACTAGGATGAAGAGAGAAATTGCTCAGTACATTGCTAATTGCGACGTCTGCCGTCGTGTAAAAGCAGAGCATCAACGGCCTGCTGGCACCCTTCAACCCTTAGCTATTCCTGAATGGAAATGGGATAAAATTGGTATGGATTTCATTACCGGTTTTCCCAGGACCAAGAGAGGGAATAATGCTATCTTCGTCGTTGTCGATCGTCTTTCCAAAGTAGCCCATTTCTTACCTGTTCGTGAGAGTATAACCGCTAGTCAATTGGCAGACTTATACATCTCCCGAATAGTGTCTCTCCATGGTGTTCCTTTGGAAATTAACTCGGATCGAGAAAGTCTTTTCACCTCTCGATTTTGGGAAAGTTTCCAAAATGCTATGGGAACCCGTCTCTCGTTTAGCACCGCCTTCCACCCTCAATCAAGTGGTCAAGTGGAACGCGTCAACCAGATCCTAGAAGACATGCTTCGAGCCTCTGTTATCTCATTCGGAATGGAGTGGGAGAAATGCCTTCCATTTGCCGAATTTGCTTATAACAACAGCTATCAATCTAGCTTGGGTAAAGCCCCTTTTGAAGTGCTCTATGGACGATGTTGTCGAACACCCCTTAACTGGTCAGAAACCGGGGAAAGACAATTCTTTGGCCCGGATATGATTCAGGAAGCAGAAGAGCAAGTTCGCATCGTTCGTGAAAAGTTGAAAACAGCCCAATCTCGTCAAAAGAGTCAATATGACCGAAAACATAAGGCTATGACTTTCGAGGTTGACGAGAAGGCTTACCTTCGGGTTACTCCTTTGAAGGGAACCCATCGTTTCGGTATCAAAGGCAAATTGGCTCCTCGTTACATTGGACCTTTTCGTATTCTCGCTAAACGACGAGAAGTTGCCTACCAGTTGGAACTACCTCCGCATCTCTCCAGAGTCCACGATGTCTTCCACGTTTCTCAACTCAGGCGTTGCTTCTCGGATCCCATCCGTGGAGTGGACCACGAAACGCTTGATCTCCAAGATAATCTCACGTATCGAGAGTACCCCATTCGTATCCTCGATCAGGCCGAGTGTACCACTCGACGTCATAATATCAAGTTTCTCAAAGTTCAATGGTCGCACCATTCTGAGGATGAAGCAACTTGGGAAAGGGAGGATCGTCTTCGACTTGAGTATCCTGCCTTCTTCCCGGAGGAACCCAAATATCGGGACGAGATTCTTTTGAGTGGGGGTGAGTTGTCACACCCTAGCTAGTCATGCATTAGAGTGTTGCATCATGTTTATTCTTTCATCAGAAACCTGAAATGGGGATGACAGAACCCCCAGCCCCCTCTGAAACCAACTAGGGTTTACTAAAAACTTTTTCAATGAACCTGAAATGCCCTTCTAAAATGCCCATCATTTTTGTCCTGGTTCAGAACCCCTGACAAAAGTGATGCACATTTTCCTAGGTCATCCTAGGGTCTTTGATTTAAATCATAGATATTTGAATTTGGGCATTTAAAATTATATAAAATATTCAGATGCCCAAATATCTCCAAACTAAAATGTTTCATGTTGGAAATAATCCAACTATGGACCAGGAGTAGTTTGGTGATTTTAGGAGTTGCCTAAGTATTTTTAATAAATCAACAAAGTTGCAGAAGTATTTAAAAAAACAGAAAACAGGAAAAAATAGAAAAACTTACCTGGCGCC
>NC_057800.1:196812488-197007575 GCF_018294505.1 Triticum aestivum | reverse complement strand
TCTCCTCTCCGGCTCCTCCCCCTCGCGCCCCCAGCCATGGCCGACGCTACCGCCGCCGTGCCTACGTCGTAGCCGTGCTCCCCGCCGCCCGTGCGTCCTCTCGTCGTGTCCAGGAGCTCCGCCGCTGTCCACTTCATCGAGCAACCCGAGCCCCGAGCGCTCGCAACGCCCGAGTCCACCGCAACGACCTCGCCCGAACCGCCGTCGCCGAAGATCCCCTTCAACACCGTCGCCACCTCAGCTCGTCCCCGACCCCGCCGGTGGCCTCTACGGGTGCGCTGTGAGCCTAGCTACCCCTCCTACCCTCCCTCTCTCGTTCCCGAGCCGTGTAGCGACCTCCCGGAGCTCAACCGCACCCACCACCGTGGAGCTCGTCGCCGACGTGCTCCCGGTCACCCTCCGACCACTCCACGGTGTCCATCATGCTCACCGCGTCACGTAGCACCTAACTAGCTACTCCCCGCACCTCACCGACCCCCCTATCGACAAGTTCGACTTCGGCCGAACTCCGGTGGCCGCCAAAGTCGTCGCCGGCGCCAACTCCGGCCACCCCGACCCCAACGGACTCCACCAAGAGCTGCGGCTCGACCTCAGCTCCTCTCCGGTGGCCTCCGCGGCTCGTTTGGTTGCCGGAACGGCAAAAATCACTTCCGCCGCCGCGTCGGGCTCGCCGGCGGCTAAACGCCGGTGCAGCCGACCCGGGTTTGACCACGGGTGGGCCCTGGTTGACTCTCATGAGTCAATGACAGGTGGGGCCCAGCCCTGTTAATTAAACAGGTTTAGTTTAATTAAACTTTAACTAATCTAATCACACTGACACGCGGGACCCACTGTCAGGTTTGACCGGACCGTGTCCCGTTGACCTGCTGACGTCACACTGACGTCAGGCTGACGCAATAAATTAATTTCTGGATTTAATCTAATATAGGAAATTCCAGAATATAGTTTAAACTTCAAAAATTCATAACTTTTAATCTGTAACTCCAAATCAGACAAGTTATATATGAAAAATGATCAGAAAAATCCAATCTATCCATCTGTACTATTTTCATGCATGATTAAACAAGTTAACTTGATGTTTAATGCAGAACAAGGTAAAACACTTTAAAGGGCCATGTATGAGTTTGAAATTTGAATCTTTGGTTCAAATTGGTTCAAACCCTTCTGGTCTTAGTTCCATTAGCCCAACACACTCATATTGCCATGTTTCATGCATGCATCATATTGTTGCACATTGTTTGGTGATGGTTGTGTATCGGTGTTCTTTGCGGCAGGTTCTGCCTCCGAGGAGTACCGTGATTACCCTAACGAAGAACCGTATCAGTGCATCGAACCATCAGGCAAGCAACCAACCATTTGATCATATCGATACAATCCCATGTTCTCGCTCCTGCTCTCTTTTACTGCATTAAGACAACGCGTTTCAAACTGCTGTGTGCTACGGTAGTTGAACCCATTTCCTCTGCATGACCTGTCATTGCCACAGTAACTAGATGAAACCCACTAGCATGTGTAGGAGTTGATTGAGCCATATGTATGTGTTGTTCCTACCTTGCTATGCCTGCTATACTTAGAGTCGTGTCAGGTCTGGTTCATCTGGGTGATGGACTAGAGTGAAATGTTTATGTCGGTAATGAGAGTGGTGTGGTGAACACGATTTGGTAAAGGTATCGATGAAAGGCCATGTAGGAGTACATGGTGGGTTGTTTCATTGAAGCCAACCTTAAGCACTGAGATCTGTATGTGTGATTTAAGATACAGCTACTACCATGCATTGGGCCCTGAAATATGACCCCGCTCGACTTCTTATTCACCCTAGTCCTCTGTCCAGGAGTTGCAAGTAGTTTCTGGTGTTTGTAGCCTACTGGAGGCCGTGGACAGCGCTGACCGTAGGGGTGGGCTGTGATGCGGTAGGTACGTGGCCGGGTAAACCGGGCACCCGTTTGGTGTCACGGAACCCTGTTCACATCGTTTGGGGCTGTGAGCGAAACTCCGGCCGGATCTCCTTATGGATGGAACCCGAATAGGCGATAAACCTGGACTAGAGACTTAGGTGTTTAGGTAGGTCGTGGTCTACACCCACGTCGGCTTTCGCTTGAAGTCTGCCGAGCACATGTCGTGTGCAGACGCTAAGTGGTGGAAACATGTATGAAGAAGTACACCCCTGCAGGGTTATCATGATCTATTCGAATAGCCGCGTCCGCGGTAAAGGACTACTTGGTTGCCTATACAGTTCATAGACAAGTAAATGGAAACTACTAAAAGCTTCAAGATAAGTGTGAGTGCCGAGGATGGCTCTTCCGTAGGAAGACGGAGGTGGATCCTCGGTAGTGTATTGAAGTGGTGAGTAGTGGACTCGTGTACGCAAAAACCATTTCAAGTTGGAGTCCCGTAGGATAGCCTAGCCAAGAGTCAAAGCTGGCTTGCTGCAATAACTCCACCAACCCTTCTTGATGATGTGCATGTATGTAGGATCTGATGTAAGTCTTGCTGAGTACCTTTGTACTCATGTTGCTATAATTTACATTTTTTACAGAAGACGCTGCAACCCCTTCTGATGGGTTCTTCGTAGACGTTGACATCAATGAGTAGGCTAAGGCCCAGGTGGTGATCCTGAGCTTGTGAAGGACCACGTAGTATAGCTAGGCTTTCCAAGCCTCTTTTATTTTACTAGTTGTCTGTACCCAGACAAGCTACTTCCGCTGGCTGGTTTGTATGACTGTATGACTTGAATGCTGGGTCGTGTGACCCGTACCTATGTGTATGTTATGTATGGCTCTCTGAGCCTTAAATAAAGTACTTGTGTCGTAGAGTCATGTTGTGATGCCATGTTGTATTTGCACATATCGAGCATATTGTGTGTATGTTATTGAAATGCTTGGTATGTGTGGGATCTGACTATCTAGTTGTTTATCTTTAGTAGCCTCTCTTACCGGGAAATGTCTCCTAGTGTTACCGCTGAGCCATGGTAGCTTGCTACTGCTCTGGAACACTTAGGCTGGCCGGCATGTGTCCTTCTTCGTTCCTGTGTCTGTCCCTTCGGGGAAATGTCACGCATTGAGTACCGGAGTCCTGTTAGCCCGCTACAGCCCGGTTTACCGGAGTCCTGCTAGCCTAGTGCTACAGCCCGGACCCACTTGCTGATGACCGACACGTTCGAAGCTGGGTCATGGATGCCTGTCCCTGTAAGTCTGTGCCACTTTGGGTTTACAACTAGTCATGTCAGCCCGGGCTCCTTATCATATGGATGCTAGCGACACTATCATATACGTGAGCCAAAAGGCGCAAACGGTCCCGGGAAAAGGTAAGGCGACACCCGTGGGGATATCGTGCGTGAGGCCGCAAAGTGATATGAGGTGTTACAAGCTAGATCGATGTGACATTGAGTCGGGGTCCTGACACTTTGTCTTGGGGTATTGATCTTCTTCCCACTCAACTCCATTAGCATTGAACTTCCGTTCAAAAACCAATTCCTTGATTCTTCCAGTGTCTTCCTTGCTTGCGTACAATTTCATCAAATTGCTTACTCCCGGCAAGGCTCTTGTAAACACCTTTTCTCTATAATTCCCTTCAATAAGCTATTTTCTTGCTCAGCTGTAACTTGGCTAAGAGAATCATTAGTGGATAGAGAACTACTAGAAGCAACAACATTGGATTTAGCATGATTATTGTTACTACTAGATGAAGAATCTTTCTTACTCTTGTTGCTAGATTTAACTTGTGGCATGTAAGTAGACAAGAGTAAATGCTTGGCAATGTAAGAAAGAACTTTTCTTGCGAAGATCATCATTGATTGCCTTTAAGAACTCATGCTCTTGCTCAAGGTTGAGCTTTTCAAAGCGTAATTTCTCATGAGTCTTTAGAAGTTCTTGATGATCTTCCAAGGTAGTTTCATGAGCTAACTTAAGAGTTTTTAGTTCTTTAGTCAGACACTCAATCTCCTTCTTATCATCGTCATTCGTTTTATCTTGATTAGCATGATTAATAGTAAGTTCATCATAGTTTTCATAACTAGAGTTGTAAACAAGTAAATCATCGTCTCCCAACAAATCATCTTCATCACTATTGAAATCAACATACTTGGGGTGTGATACCTTTGGTCCTTTAGCCATGAAGCATCTTCCAATTCCTTCATTTGGTGAGTCAAATATGTCGTAGGAGTAGGTTGAGACAAGTTCTAGACCGGAAACACCTTCATCTTGAGTATATTCGGAGTCGGAGTGATAACTTCTCTCGGAGTGATTGTCGGAGTCGGAGCCGGATACCCATTCACCAACATGAGCTTGATGTCTTCATTTTGTGTAGCTCCTTGATGATTTATCTTTCCTTTCTGAATCCTTGCTTCTCCATGATGTTCTTCGTTCATAATGGTCATCTCTACTCCTTCTGTCTCTTGGTGGTGATTCTTCTCTTCTACTTTTCCTTTTGGGTGAATCTTCTCTTCTTTTGTGGGGAGCCGTACACTCATTGGAGTAGTGTCCGGGTCTTCCACAATTGTAGCAATTACGTTCACAACTTGAAGATCTTTTGTCATTGTAGCACCTTGACTTGGAACTTCTTTCCTTGCTTCTACTCTTGCAGAACTTGCTGAAGTTCTTCACCATTAGGCCCAATTCTTCATTGAAGGCTTGTTTCTCACTTGATGATGTAGGAGCATCACATGAGGCTTTGTAAGCACCACTTGACTTGTTGTGAAGCTCTTCCTTATCCTTGAGTGACATCTCATGAGCAACAATTCTTCTAATGACTTCCGTTGGCTTGAGATCTTTGTAATTGGGCATCATTTGAATCAATGTACACATGGTATCATATTTTCCATCCAAGGCACTTAGGTTCTTTTTGATGATGAATCTATCGGTCATCTCTTCACTTCCTAAGCCGGCAATCTCATTTGTGATGAGAGCAAGACTAGAGTACATTTCAGCGACACCTTCACCATCCTTCATTTTGAACTTGTCAAGTTGACTTTGAAGCACATCCAATTTGGATTCCTTGATGGAGTCGGTACCTTCGTGCATATCAATCAAAGTATCCCAAATTTTCTTTGCATTCTCAAGACGTCTGATTTTGTTGAATTCTTTGGTGCACAATTCGTTGAAGAGGATATCACAAGCTTGAGCATTATATTGCAGCATCTTCAACTCTTCCGCGGTAGCTTCACGGTTTGGTTCTCTCCCATCAAAGAATTCACCTTGCAAGCCAATACACACAATATCCCAAACGGCGGGGTTATGTCCAAGAATATGCATTTTCATCTTGTGCTTCCAACTAGCAAAATTAGACCATCAAAGTAAGGACCTCTACGATGGTAATTTCCCTCACTAGACTCCATACTCTCCTAGGTTGTGAAACCAAGGCTGTGATCACCAAACTCTATGGAAATCAAGGCAAATGGAGACCAAAGCTCTGATACCACTTGTAAGATCGAAAGTATGTCTAGAGGGGGCGATTAGACTACTTGACCAAATAAAAATCTAGCCTTTTCCCAATTTTAAGTCTTGGCAGATTTTAGCAACTTAGCACTAGTTAAACAATCAACTTACACATGAAAGTCTAAGAGTATAGCAGCGGAATGTAAAACATTGCACATGATGGTAAAGGGAGGAGTTTGGAGGGAGCAAACACAATGTAGACACAGAGTTTTTTGGCATGGTTCCGATAGGTGGTGCTATCGTACATCCACGTTGGTGGAGACTTCAACCCACGAAGGGTAACGGCTGCGTGAGTCCACGGAGGGCTCCACCCATGAAGAGTCCACGAAGAAGCAACCTTGTCTATCCCACCATGGCCATCGCCCACGAAGGACTTGCCTCACTAGGGTAGATCTTCACGAAGTAGGCGGTCTCCTTGCCCGTACAAACTCCTTGGTTCAACTCCACAATCTTGACGGAGGCTCCCAAGTGACAACTAACCAATCTAGGAGACACCACTCTCCAAAAGGTAATAGACGGTGTGTTGATGATGAACTCCTTGCTCTTGTGCTTCAAATGATAGTCTCCCCAACACTCAACTCTCTCTCTCTCTCATTGATTTGGATTTGGTGGAAAGAAGATTTGAGTGGAAAGCAACTTGCAGAAGGCTAGAGATCAAGATTTGTATGGTTAGAATGGAATATCTTGGTCTCAACACATGAGTAGGTGGTTCTCTCTCAAAAAATGAACGTTGGAAGTGTAGGCATGTTCTGATAGCTCTCTCCATGAATGAAGAGTGGGTGGAGGGGTATATATAGCATCCACACAAAATCTAACCGTTACACAAAAATCACCAAACTCGGTGGGACTGAATAATGAAACTTGGTCAGGCCGATTTAGTTTGAAATGTGAATGTTAGGCTTTTCGGTGGGACCGACATGTCAACTCAGTGTGACCGATTTCATTAGGGTTAGGGCATAACATTATCTCGGTGAGACCGATTACACAAACTCGGTAGGAACAATTTTGGTAATAAGCTAACCAGAGAGTTGGTCAGGCAAACTCGGTGGGACCAATTCACTCATCTCGGTGAGACCGAAACGTCATGAAGGGGAAACAGAGAGTTTGCATTGCGAACTCGGTGGGACCGATCGCTCATCTCGGTTGGACTGAAATGTTACGAAGGGAAACAGAGAGGTTGCAATCCTATCTCGGTGAGACTGAGATCCCTATCGGTAAGACCGAAGTGACTAGGGTTTGTGGCAGTGGCTATGTCAAAAGAACTTGGTGGCGTCAGATAGAAAGTTTCGATTGGGGGGAGTTTGACTTTTGGTTTGGGACATATGTGAATATGAGAAAGTAGTTGAGTGTTTTTGGAGCATATCACTAAGCATTTTGAGCAAGCAACCCATTAAGAAACACCTCATCTCTTTTTAATAGTATTGGCTTTTCATATGGACTCAATGTGACCTTGGATCACTAAAAGTAAAATGTAGAGTCTTGAGATTTAGAGTTTGAGCCAATCTTTTGTCCTTAGCATTTCGAGGGGTCCACATTTCTAATCCATTCCATGCCAATCATTGATATTTCCTGAAATATTTATCTTGAGATATCATTAGCTCCATGAGCTATATGTTGTTAGGAATTGCCAAAATCACCCAGGGATAGTTGCACTTTCATGGTTGAATTGACAACTCAACTGCTAATACTTAAGAATATTCGTTGGCTCCCCTTGTGTCCAATCAATAAATTTGGGTTGAATACTCTACCCTCGAAAACTGTTGCGATCCCCTATACTTGTGGGTTATCATTTGCCCACAACTAAAGTTGGGAAAAGGTTAGATTTTTATTTGGTCAAGTAGTCTAATCGCCACCCCCCTCTAGACCTACTTTCGATCCTACAAATAAGATCCTTCAAGTAAGTTGTCACCGGTGCAAAAAGCAATAAAAATTGCTCCTAAATATGTATGATCTTTTATTGTAATGGAAAATAAGCCTTGTACGAACTTGTGATGGTGATGAAATAAAAGCGACAGACTGAATAAAGGTTGCTATCACAAGGGGCAATATAAAGTGACGTTCCTTTGCATTAAGAGCTTGCACGTCCAAAAGCAAAAAGCGCATGGCAACCTATGCTTCCCTCTGCGAATGGCCTATCTTTTACTTTTGTATTTACTTTTATGCAAGAGTCATTGTCGGTGTCAAGACCGGCGGATCTCGGGTAGGGTGTCCCGAACTATGCGTCTAGGCCGGATGGTAACAGGAGGCAAGGGACATGAAGTTTTACCCAGGTTCGGGCCCTCTTGATGGAGGTAAAACCCTACATCCTGCTTGATTAATATTGAAGATATGGGTGTTACAAGATTAGATCTACCACGAGATCACAGAGGCTAAACCCTAGAAGCTAGCCTACGGTATGATTGTATGTTGTGATTGTTGTCCTACGAACTAAAACCCTTCAGTTTATATAGACACCGGAGAGGGTTAGGGTTACACAAGGTCGGTTACAAAGGAGGAGATATCCATATATGCATTGCCTAGCTTGCCTTCCAAGCCAAGTAGAGTACCATCCGGACACGAGACGAAGTCTTCAATCTTGTTTCTTCATAGTCTAACAGTCCGTCCAATGGAGATGGTCTGGCTGTCCGGAGACCCCCTAATCCAGGACTCCCACAGTCATTAATGTTTATCCCTATTCCTCTCTATGTAATGTTCACTGTCAAGCATCATGTGGTAAATAGATCCAGACATATATATATATATCCAGTTGGATGTAGGTGATCATGAATTATTATTGTTGACATTACCCTTGAGGTAATAAGTTGGGAGGCGAAATCATAAGCCCCTATATTTCTATGTGTCTGACTGAGACTTTTTGCTCTATAAATATGCTTTGAGTGTGAGCAATCATAGAAGACTATATGATTGTTGAGTATGTGAACTTGCTAAATAAAGCTCTGACATGGACTCTTTCTAAAAATATGATGGATTGTGATTGTTTCAATGACTAAGAACACAATTTGGTAGTTTCCAATAAAGTTTATGTTCCATACTCTAAATTGTGAATGAATTGTTAATCTAGCATGAGAAGTTTTATTATAATATATTGTTGTTATGTTAATGACCTATATGCTTCCATGTCTATATTTTATTTTTATTGACATCTCTCTCTCTCTCTCTCTCTCTCTCTAAGCATGTGGGCATGATTATCGATTTCAGCTTTTGCTTGAGGACAAGCAAGGTCTGAGCTTGGAGGGAGTTGATATGTCCATTTTGCATAATGTTTTTATGTTGATATATATTGCATTATGGACTGTTATTTCACTTTATGATACAATTCTTATGTCTTTTCTCTTTTATGTTGCAAGTTTCACATAAAGAGGGAGATTGCCGGAAGCTAGAATTCTGGACCGGAAAGGCCTATATCGGAGGCATTTTCTAAGCCTCTCCAAATGAGCTAAAAATTGACAGAGAATTATTTTTGAATATATTAAAATTATTGGTGAAGGAAGTACCAGAGGAGGACCCACCAGGCAGCCACAAGCCTGGGGGCGTGCCCCACCCCCCTGGGTGCCCCCTGAGCTTGTGGTGAACTTGGCAGGCCTCCGGGGCCCATCTTCACCTATATGATGCCAATTGCCCTAGAAAAAAATCAGAAGGAAGGTTTCGGTATGAAGCACCGCTATCTCGAGGCGGAACCTGGGCAGGTGTGATTGCTTGTATCTGCGTTGGTATTTCCCCGAAGAGGGGAGTGAGGGAGTCCTAGATTAGGGGGTGTCCGGATAGCCGGACTATAATCTTTGGCCGGACTCTCGGGCTATGAAGATACAAGATTGAAGACTTCGTCCCATGTCCGGATGGGACTTTCCTTGGCGTGGAAGGCAAGCTTGGCAATACGGATATGTAAATTTCCCCCATTGTAACCGACTCTGTGTAGCCCTAGCCCTCTCCGGTGTCTATATAAACCGGAGGGTTTTAGTCCATAGGACGAACAACAATCATACCATAGGCTAGCTTCTAGGGCTTAGCCTCTTTGATCTCGTGGTAGATCTACTCTTATACTACCCACATCATCAATATTAATCAAGCAGGAGTAGGGTTTTACCTCCATCGAGAGGGCCCGAACCTGGGTAAAAACATTGTGTCCCTTGTCTCCTGTTACCATCTGCCTAGACGCACAGTTCGGGACCCCCTACCCGAGATCCGCCGGTTTTGACACCGACATTGGTGCTTTCAATGAGAGTTCTTCTGTGTCGTCACTTTTAGGCCCGATGGTCCTCCGATCATCAACAATGATGTGGTCCAGGGTGAGACCTTTCTCCCCGGACAGATTTTCGTGCTCAGCGGCTTTGCACTACGGGCTAATTCGCTTGTCCATCTGGAGAAGATTCAAAGCTACGCCCCTGGCTATCATGTCAGATTTGGAAGTTTGAACTACATGGCTGACATCCGCGGAGACTTGATCTTCGATGGATTCGAGCCACAGCCGAGCACGCCGCACTGTCACGATGGGTACGACCTAGCTCTGCCACCGAACAGTGCCCTGGAGGCCACGCCCGCATCAGCTCCGACCCTTAGCTCGGAGCCAACTGCGTCGATCGAGGACGGGTGGCTAGACACCGCCACGGGGGCTGCAGTCTCAACGGCGATCGAGCCAAACACCAGCCTCATCCTCTGCGAAGCCCATGACTCCAAGGTGCCGGACTCTTTTGCGGACTTCGAACCTTCCGCGCCCCTGCCAATCGAATCCGATTGGGCGCTGATCATGGAATTCACCGCCGCGGATATCTTTCAGCACTCGCCCTTCGGCGACATTCTGAATTCACTAAGGTTTCTCTCTTTGTCAGGAGAGCCCTGGCCGGACTATGGCCAATAGGATTGGGATGCGGACGACGAAGAAATTCGACGCCCACCCACCACCCACTTCGTAGCCACTATCGATGATTTAACCGACATGCTCGACTTTGATTCCGAAGACATCGACGGTATGGATGACGATGTAGGAGACGAACATGAACCAGCGCCTATAGGGCACTGGAAAGCCACCTCGTCATATGACATATATATGGTGGATACACCCAAAGAAGGCAATGACGACGGAACAACGGGGGATGACCCCTCCAAGAAGCAACCCAAGCGCCGGCATCAGCGGCGCCGCTCTATGTCCCGCCAAAGCAAAAACGGTGATACCGGCACGGGAGATAATAACACCCCGGACAGTGCCGAAGACAACTCCCTCCAGCAAAATTCAGCGCAGGAGGATGGAGAAGCCAGCCCCCCTGAGAGAGCGGCAGACAGAGAGGAAGAGGATGATAACTGCATGCCTCCCTCCGAAGACGAGGCAAGCCTCGGCGATGATGAATTTGTTGTGCCTGAGGATCCCGTCGAACAAGAGCACTTTAAGCGCAGGCTTATGGCTACGGCGAGTGGCCTTAAGAAAAAACAACAACAGCTTAGAGCTAACCAAGACTTGCTAGCCGACAGATAGACAGAAGTCCTTGCGGCCGAGGAATACGAACTCGAACGCCCCTCCAAGAGCTACCCAAAGCGCAGTTGCTACCTCGTTTAGAGCAGGAAGCACTTAAACCTGCATCACCAGTGCATGATGCGGCTGACTGGCCACCTCGCGGCCGCGACAGAGAGGCCTCCCAGCCCTCCACTCAAGCCGCACCCCGGCGCCACTCAAAAATACCAAGGCACGGGGAAATGCGCTAGACCTGCGAGATATCTTGGAGGGCAGGGCAAGACAAACAAGATCGATCTACGGATCGGGCGGGTGCCCCACGACACGAGACGATAACCGTCACGCCAGATACATTAAATCCGGCCGGGCCGAACACAGCAGACAAAACTCATTTGAGCTACGTCATGATATAGCCCGGTACAGAGGCGCCGCACACCCACTATGCTTCACAGATGAAGTAATGGATCATCAAATCCTAGAGGGTTTCAAACCCGTAAACACTGAATCATATGATGGCACAACAGATCCTGCGGTATGGATCGAGGACTATCTCCTTCATATCCACATGGCCCGTGGCGATGATCTACATGCCATCAAATACCTCCCAATCAAGCTTAAAGGACCAGCTCGGCATTGGCTTAACAGCCTGCCAGCAGAATCAATTGGTTGTTGGGAGGACCTGGAAGCCGTGTTCCTCGACAATTTCCAGGGCACCTATGTGCGACCACCAGACGCCGATGACTTGAGCCACATAATTCAGCAGCCAGAAGAATCTGCCAGACAATTCTGGACACGGTTCCTAACCAAGAAAAATCAAGTCATCGACTGTCCGGACGCAGAGGCCCTAGCAGCCTTCAAGCATAACATCCATGATGAGTGGCTCGCCCGGCACCTTGGACAGGAAAAGCTGAAATCTATGGCAGCCCTCACGACGTTCATGACCCGCTTTTGCGCGGGAGAAGACAGCTGGCTGGCTCATAGCAATAACATGACCAAGAGCCCTGGTAATTCAGATACCAAGGACAGCAATGGCAGGTTGCATTGCAACAAGCACAAGCGCCGCATTAACAGCGACAACACTGAAGATACGGCAGTTAATGCTGGATTCAAAGGCTCTAAGCCCGGTCAGCGGAAAAAGCCATTCAAAAGGAACACTCCGGGCCCGTCTAGTTTGGACCGTATACTCGATCGCTCGTGCCAGATACACGGCACCCCCGAAAAACCAGCCAATCACACCAACAGGGATTGTTGGGTGTTCAAGCAGGCCGACAAGTTAAATACCAAAAACAGAGACAAGGGGATGCACACCAACAAGGACGAAGAGCCCCGGCCGTCGAACAATAGTGGACAAAAGGGCTTCCCCCACAAGTGCGGACGGTGAACATGATATACGCAACCCACATCCCCAAAAGGGAGCGGAAGCGTGCACTCATGCATGTATACGCGTTGGAGCCAGTCGCCCCAAAGTTCAACCCATGGTCCTCCTGCCCGACCACTTTTTATTGAAGGGGCCACTCCACTAGCATCTGCCATGGCGGATTCGCCGCATTGGTTCTAGACCCAATCATTGACGGATTTCACCTCACTAGAGTCCCTATGGACGGCGGCAGCAGCCTGAACCTGCTTTATCAGGATACAGTGCGGAAAATGGGCATAGATCCCTCAAGGATTAAACCCACAAAAACGACCTTTAAAGGCGTCATACCAGGTGTAGAGGCCAACTGTACAGGCTCAGTTACACTTGAAGTGGTCTTCGGATCCCCAGATAATTTCCGAAGCGAGGAGTTAATCTTCGATATAGTCCCGTTCTGCAGTGGCTATCACGCACTGCTCGAACAAACCGCATTTGCAAAGTTCAAAGTGGTGCCGCACTACGCATATCTCAAGCTCAAGATGCCAGGCCCTCGAGGAGTCATTATGGTCAATGGAAACACCGAACGCTCTCTCCGAACGGAGGAGCACATGGCGGCCCTCGCAGCGGAAGTACAAAGCAGCCTCTCAAGGCAATTCTCTAGTCCGGCTATTAAACGTCCGGACACCGTCAAGCGCGCCCAGAGTAACCTACAACAAGACCTCCTGGCACGTTCCGAGAAAGCGTAGCAATATGGCCCCAAAAATGACCACGACCACGACACGCCCAAAAATGCGGCTCAACCGCACTAGGGGCTCCCGATTTTGTCATTATTTCCTACTTTCAGGACTCCACTCTTCGGAAGGCCTGTCCGGTAGTACAACCGCCGAACACATGATGCAACAACCAAGGAGGCAGAAAGCTACGTCGAATTCCCAGGTGGTCTCTATAACGAGCAAAATACATGTCTTACATATTGTCTCGCAGCTCGCCCTTGGAGGGGGACATGTAAAATAGTCCCATCTCTTGCTTATCGCACTATTTGTATCGTTCTGCTTTCACAGCAGCCTTTTAAAATAAACAATGCTTAGCTTCAGCTTATTATTGCATTCTCTATTCATTTCTTTTTCAATATATATGTTCAGTTATGACATTTAGCACCCGTACACTTTGGTACGGTCAATACGCCAGGGGCTCAAACACCCCATAATACGGCGTGACAAATCTGAACACTTTCACAAGGGCGGCCCTCCGAACTTATAGCATTATATGCATCAGCTCTGAATCATGTCTTTGGTCAATAGTTGGGTTTGCCCGGCTCCCATGTTTTGGTACCTTACATTCCGCTATATCGGCTAAGGTAGCGCTGGGAGAACTACTGTGATTGTGCTACGGTTGAGCTGGGCTAAGCACCTCAGTAGAGAAAGCTAAAACTGACTGTCATGATAGGGCGAGAGTTGGTCGCTGTTCGAGAGGTTTCGAGTCCCTAAAGACTTATGCCGCTTAGAGCGAGGAGTCGGCTTTGTCCGGCCTAGGCATGTATAGCGCCCAGAACTCGGTCTTCCGAGCACTAGGGGCTTCGCCGAAATTTAAAATTATAGAATTCTCTGGCTAAGTGAGAGTGATAATACATTATAGTCTGATTGCCTTGTTCGTTGTGCTGAGCACCTCCCTCGAAGGACCCAAGAATGGGAAAAAGAGTGCTCAGGTTTATCCCGAACACCCCAGCACTCGTGGCATGGGGGCAGAAGCCGACGACTTGCCATCTCTCAGACTTGATAAATGGCCACATAGAAGGTAATATTTTAAATTAAAACAAGTGTTGCATAGCGCATATGAACAAGTTTTCAGCGCACAGGATAAAATGAACAAGTTCACTAAAAAATTACATCTTTGGAACATTCGTCCGCCACAAGGTGGGCTCCCTTCAGGACGCCCTCACAATACATCTCGGGGTGGCGATGCTCCTTGCCCTGTGGTGGCCCGTCCTTCACAAGCCTCTTCGCATCCATCTTGCCCCAGTGCACTTTAGCACAGGCAAGCGCCCTACGGGCACCTTCGATGTAGACGGAGCGCTTGACGACTTCAAGCCACGGACAGGCATCCACCAGCCGCCTCACTAGCCCGAAGTAGCTCCCAGGCAGGGCCTCTCCAGGCCATAGCCGAACTATAAGGCCCTTCATGGCTTGTTCGGCCACCTTGTGGAGCTCGACTAGTTGCTTCTGCTGGTCGCTCAAGGGCACCGGGTGTCCGGCCTCAGCATACTGCGACCAGAACACATTCTCCGTCAAGCTGCCCTCCTCGGCCCGATAGAAAGCGGCGGCATCTGTCACGCTACGGGGTAAATCTGCGAATGCTCCTGGAGAGCTCCGGACTCGGGTAAGTAACAAGTAATTCACTTTCACGTGCTTGCTTTGCATAAAAATGCCTTACCCGCCGCTATCTTCTTTATCGCCTCAACTTCCTGGAGGGCTTTCTGGGCTTCGGCCTTGGCAGACTTGGCGCTTTCAAGGGCCGTCGCGAGCTCAGACTCTCGTGTCTTAGAGTCAAGCTCTAGACTCTCGTGTTTTTTCACGAGAGCCTAGAGCTCTTGCTGCACCTCGCCACCCCGCGGCTCATGTTTCTCCCGCTCGGTGCGCTCCATGCCGCCTTCTTTTCGGCCTCGGAAAGCGCTTGCTTAAGGGTCACCACCTCAGTCGTGGCCCCTAGGACACCAATAGCGATCCTGTCATTTTTTGCAACTGCATCTTTTTTAATATACTCCACATGGTATTACTTACCTTCTTTTTCCTCGAGCTCCTTCTTGGCAAGGCCAAGCTCTTGCTCGGACCGCTCAAGGCTCTGCTTCAGCGCATCCACCTCCGCAGTCAGTGCGGCAGAGGCCAGCAGCGAAGCCTACATACGCATATTGACTTAATTATGTTAGACTTCTGTGAATATTATTAGATCCTCTATTCGGCTTTTCTTTCCGAATGCCAAACATAGCATCAGGGGCTACTGTCTATGCGGTAATATTTTCACATATTTTTCACATACCTCAAAGCCTATTAGCAGGCTGTCACAGGCTTCAGTCAGCCCGCTCTTGGCGGACTGAACCTTCTGGATCACCGCACTCATAATAGTGCGGTGCTCCTCGTCAATTGAGGCGCCGTTAAGCACCTCCAGCAAATTATCCGGTGCCTCCGGTTGGACGGAGGTCACCAGCGTCGTAGGCCTGCCCTTCTTTCTAGGGGGCCGCCTGCCGGACTCCGGAACCATTGAAGGTTCCGGTGCGGTGTCTGGCCCAGGGCCGGACTTGGAGCCCTTGGGGGTTTTGTTCCCTTTGCGCCTGGAGTCCGGGAGGTCGCCTTGCGGCGCCTCCAGGACCACCTCCTCCTGGCTTGGAACCTTTTGGGACAACACCTCGGCGTCGTCCATAGGGCGAGGGGAGGTAGCGGTCAGAAGTGAAAAACTATTCACATCCGACGAATCTAGGGAGCCGCTCGACGACACGTCGAGCCGGGCTTTGGGCGGACTGCATAATTATATTCGGCGTTAGAAGAAGTTGTGCAATAAAGGAACGCCATGAGTCACTCTGGTATCCGAATACTTACTTTTTGCCAGGGGCTTGGCCCTGAGCGGCCACTCCTCTTCGCCATCGCCGGCGTTGGTGGAGTAGTTCGTAGGGCGGGTCCGCCCTTTCTTGGACCCTTCGGCCTCCCCAGTTGGGCCGGCCTTCCTTTTCTTTTCTCCCCCCGCTGGGGAAGAAACCTCTCTTTCCTCCTCCTCGTCTTCGTGGGAGGAGTGCGCCTTAGAGTCATCGGACGATGAGTCCGACTCCACCGGGCGCCGGGAACTCTTCCGGGTTCCCGTGGCCTTCTTCTTGGCCTTCTTCTCCGGCACCACGTAAGGTGCCGGAACCAGCAGTTCCGCCCAGCGGGCGTCCGCTGGGTCTTCGGGCAAAGGAGCTGGACAGTTGATCTGTTCGGCCATCCTCTGCCTGTCCTGTCAAAGGCATGGGGGCTTAGATCCCGCATAGAGTCAAACTATGAAAGACAAATATCCTGTAAGAGGTAAAAATAGCTTACCGCGTTGGCTTGACGCTGCGCGCTGAATCTGTGATCCTCGGTAGCGGATGCGGGAGCCTCGGCGCCCTTGAATAGCACCTTCCAGCCATCTTCGTACGTTGTGTCGAAAAGCCTGCTCAGAGTTTGGTGCTGGGCCGGATTGAACTCGCACAAGCTACACGCCCGTTGTTGGCACGGGAGGATCCACCGGACGAGCATGACCTGGACTATGTTGACAAGTTTGAGCTTCTTGCTCGCCAGGTTTTGGATGCATGTTTGGAGTCTGGTCAGCTCTCCTTTTTTACCCCACAGCAGGCCCTTCTCTTTCCAGGAGGTGAGCCGCGTAGGGATTCCAGATCGGAACTCGGGGGCCGCGACCCATGCAGGGTCGCGTGGCTCGGTGATGTAGAACCACCCCGATTGCCACCCCTTTATGGTCTCCATGAAGGAGTCCTCGAGCCATAGGACGTTGGGCATCTTGCCCACCATGGCGCCTCCGCACTCTGCCTGGCGGCCGCCCACTACCTTCGGCTTGACATTGAAGGTCTTCAGCCATAAGCCGAAGTGGGGCTGGATGCAGAGGAAGGCCTCACACGCGACAATGAACACCGAGATGTTGAGGATGAAGTTCGGGGCCAGATCATGGAAGTCCAGGCCGTAGTAGAACATGACCCCCGGACAAATGGGTGGAGAGGGAAGCCTAGTCTGCGGAGGAAATGGGTGAGGAATACCACCCTCTCATGGGGCCTGGGGGTGGGGATGAGCTGCCCCTCGTCTGGGAGCCGGTGCGCGATGTCGTCAGACAAGTATACGGCTTTCCTCAGCTTCTTGATGTGTCCCTCCGTGATGGAGGAGACCATCCACTTGCCACCCACTCCGGACATGGCTGGAGAAGGTTGAGGTGGGGAATGCGGACTTGGGCGCTAGAGCTCGAGTGAACGAAAATGGATGAGCAAAGGAGGAAGAAGGCGTGGATAAAAAAGGAGGATCCTTATCCCCTTATATGGGCGGACGAAACTGCGTGTCCCCACCAGCCTGGCAAAACTCGCTTATCTCCCAAGTGCCATAATCAATGGCGCATTTGGGTTACCCACGCCCGTATTGATGAGAATCCCGGAATAAGGGGACACGATCTCTGCTTCGACAAGACGTGCCAAGGAAACTGCCTCGCTAAACGCGCTAAGGTGGGACAGTAAAAACGGTTCAAATATAGGCTTGGCTGTAGCATGATGTCACGCTACGGAATACATCAGCAGATTAGATTTATGTAAATACTATTCTCTCTATGGCAGTATGTGGAACATATTTTGCAAAGCCGGACACTATCCTTGTGTTCAAAATCTTCTATGAAATATGCGGAGGAGGAACCCGCCTTGCAATGCCGAAGACAATCTGCGCGCCGGACTCGTTGTCATTGAAGCCTGGTTCAGGGGCTACTGACGGAGTCCTGGATTAGGGGGTGTACGGATAGCCGGACTGTAACCTTTGGTCGGACTCTCGGACTATGAAGATACAAGATTGAAGACTTTGTCCCGTGTCCGGATGGGACTTTCCTTGGCGTGGAATGCAAGCTTGGCAATACGGATATGTAAATCTCCCCCTATTGTAACCGACTCTGTGTAACCCTAGCCCTCTCTGGTGTCTATGTAAACCGGAGGGTTTTAGTCCATAGGACGAACAACAATCATACCATAGGCTAGCTTCTAGGGTTTAGCCTCTTTGATCTCGTGGTAGATCTACTCTTGTACTACCCACATCATCAATATTAATCAAGCAGGAGTAGGGTTTTACCTCCATCGAGAGGACCCGAACCTGGGTAAAAACATTGTGTCCCTTGTCTCCTGTTACCATCCGCCTAGACGCACAATTCGGGACCGCCTACCCGAGATCCGCCGGTTTTGACACCGACAGGGAGGATGATGCAGCATAACAAAGGTAAGTATTTCCCTCAGTTATGAAAACCAAGGTTATCAATCCAGTAGGAGAACCAAGCAACACTATGTAAACAGCACCACCACACAAACAACAAAAACTTGCAATCCAATGCGTAAGAGGGGTTGTCCATCCCTCCTCGATATTGAGATAGATTAAATTGTATAGGTTTTGATAAATAGATCTAACTAAAACAGAAAATAAAATAAATAAATAAATAAATAAAAATCGCAACAAGGTATTTTTGGATTTAATATGATAGGAAATAGACCCGGGGGACATAATTTTCACTAGAGGCTTCTCTCAAGAAAATAGCATACGATGGGTAAACAAATTACTGTTGAGAAATTGATAGAAAAGCGAATAATCATGATGATATCCAGAGGCAATGATCATGTATATAGGCATCATGTCCAAGATTAGTAGACCGACTCCTGCCTGCATCTACTACCATTAGTCCACGCATTGACCGCTATCCAGCATGCATCTAGTGTATTAAGTTCATGGAAAACGGAGAATGCAATAAGAATGATGACATGATGTAGACAAGATAAACTCACGTATGAATAAACCCCATCTTTTTACCCTTAATAGAAACGATACATGCATGACGTGTCTCTTTCTGTCACTGAGATTGAGCACCGCAAGATCAAACCCATCACAAAGCACCTCTTCCCATGGCAAGAAAAATCAATATAGTTGGCCAAACCAAACCAAAATTTTGGAGAAGAAATATGATTCTATAACAATCATGCATAAAAGAGTTTAGCAAAGACTCAAATAATATTCATGGATAGAACTGATCATAAACTCACAATTCGTCGGATCCCAACAAACACACTGCAAAAAAAGAGTTACATCAAATAGATCTCCAAGAACATCGAGGAGAACATTGTATTGAACATCAAAAAGAGAGTGAACAAGCCATCTAGCTACTAGCCACGGACCCGTAGGTCTGTGGTAAACTACTCACACATCATCGGAGGGCAATAAGGATGATGAAGAACCACTCTGTGATCGTTGCCCCCTCCGGCAGATTGCCGGAAAAGGCCTATAGATTGGATCTCATGGTTCTAGACCTTTCGGTGGAGGAAACTGTATTTCCATGACTCCCCTAGGGTTTTTGGGGATTTTAGAGTATTTATAGAGGTTGAAGTTGGTCGAGAAGGTTCCCGTGGGCTCCACTACCCATCAGGGCGCGCTTGGGCCCCTTGGCGCACCCTGGTGCCTAGTGGGCCCCACGGGCCTCCACCCGTGTGCTCTTTTGGCTCCCTGGGTGTTTGGGCAGAAAAAAATCTCCAAAAAGTTTCGTGGCATTTGGACTTTGTCTGGTATCGATATTCTACAAAGTAAAAATAAGCAAAAAAACAGCAACTGGCATTGGGCACTATGTCAATAGGTTAGTCCCAAAAATGGTAGAAAGTTGCTAGTAAATGTATATAAAACATCCAAGATTCATAATATAACATCATGGAACAATAAAAAATTATGGATACGTTGGAGACGTATCAAGGAGCATTTTTGCTCTTCGGTGGAGCGATTCCAGGGGGAAACTTCCCTCAGGAGAGAGAAATCAAAGCCATCGTCATCACCAACCTCTCATTGTGGGAGGACCGATCTTCATCAACATCTTCACTAGAACCATCTCATCTCAAGACCTAGTTCATCTCTTGTATTTCATCTTTGTCTCAAAACCTCAGATTGGTACCTATGGGTTGCTAGTAGTGTTGATTACATCTTGTAGTTCATGCTTGTTTATTCGGTGGAAGATTATATGTTCAGATCCATTGTGCTATTAAATACCCGTATGATATTGAACATAAATACGTTTTGTGAGTAGTTATGCTTGTTCTTGAGGACATGAGAGAAATCTTGTCATAAGTAATCATGTGAATTTGGTATTCGTTCGGTATTTTGATTATATGTATGTTGTTGTTTCCCTTAGTGGTGTTATGTGAATGTCGACTACATGACACTTCACCATCTTTGGCCCTAATGGAATGCATTGTGGAGTACTAATTAGATGATGGGTTGCTAGAGTGACAGAAGATTAAACCCTAGTTTATGCGGTATTCCGTAAGGGGCTGATTTGGATCCATATGTTTCATGCTATGGTTAGATTATTCTTAATTCTTCTTTCATAGTTGTGGATGCTTGTGAGAGGGGGTAATCATAAGTGGGAGGCTTGTTCAAGTAAGAACTTGACCCAAGCACCGGTCCACCCACATATCAAATTATCAAAGTAACGAACATGAATCAAACAAACATGATCAAAGTGACTAGATGAAATTCCCGTGTGTCCTCAAGAACACATTACTTACTATAAGAGTTTGTTTCGGCATGTCCTTTTCTACAAAAAGGATTGGTCTACCTTTCTAAACCTTTGTTAAGGTTGCTATTTCTTGCTCGTTACCAATTGCCTTGCTATCAAGCTATCTGTTACCGACAATTTCAGTGCCCGCTGAAAACCGCTTGTCAGATGCCTGGGATGACACCTTTAAAGGTGGTGGTGCTCGGCTTGATTCGGGATGAGTGAATGCCCATATTCCTAACCATGCCCTCGTAAATAAGGTTGAGGCTGCTTCCTTCATCTATCAGGACGCGTGTCGGATGATAGCCATTGATAATTGGGTCCAGGACGACTTCCGCCGATCCTCCATACCTGATGCTAGTTGGATGATCATGCTTGTCAAATGTGATCAGGTAAGCCGACCATGGATTAAACTTCGGGGTGGCTGGCTCCAATGCGTAGACATCCCGAAGCACACGCTTCCTCTCCCTTTTGGGGATATGAGTAACATAGATCATATTGACCTCGATTACCTTATTGGGAAACTTCTTTGGCCTCAATTATTGGGCCACTGAGGTTCATCCTCATCTTCGCTGTGATTGTGGGTTTTACTTTAACCCTCCGTTGCGACCTTGTCGGCCTATTTAAAGACCCAACAATTCCTGTTGGTGTGGGTTGCTGGTTTGTACTGGGTGCCGTGGATTTGGTATGTCCGGTCCAGGATCCTGTCAAGCTGGCTTGGTCCATCATTGTTCCCTTTAAAGGGCTTCCTTTTCTATCCAATTTAGGTCCGGTGAACCCTGCATTGACCGTAGTGTCTTCTGTATCACTTCCGCCATTTTTATACCTACGCTTATTTTTATTGTTCTTGGGCTTTCCATTGGCTTCGCTTGTATCCAAGGTGCCCGCCTCGCCATTGTGAGTACTGCAGGCGAGCAAACTATCCAGTCCCGCAGTAAACCGAGTCATCAATGAAGTGAGGGCTGCCATAGTCCTCTGCTTATCCTGGCTGAGCTGGCAGGCCGACCATTCATCTCGGATATTGTTCTTAAATGCGGTGATGGCCTCGGCTTCGGAGCAGTCTATGATCTGGTTCTTGGTGAGGAACTATGGCACCCCGGCTCAGAGCAACCGGTTTACCCTGCATTGCTAGCCCAGAGACCATGTCTTCTGGCAGCACACAACATCTTGGTACAGAAAACAACCTCTTTATTGATGCTAGCGGGTCGGACTTTATATTATAGCAGATGTCGAGGCCGAGCAGCACCCACGGCGCGGCTGAACAATATGTACATTATTTAGTGAACATAATGGGGCCTCGATCATATCAACTATGCGGCAGCGGAACAATGTTGTAGCGGTAACTCCTTAGCACAGGGACACCGATGTGGACACGATCTAGACTCGAGCATCGCTCCTTTCCAACATGACTTTCCTGAAATCTGGCATGACACGCCAGGTCAGTAAATTAAATGTAATTGGAAGCTCACAATGGGCATAATCATAATGACAAACAATATCATGATATTTAACCAATTAATAATGCAATAATGTTCCAACATGATGTGCTCATGCTCTTGGGATAAACGTCCCTCGGGACAAACTTACCAACTGTGATCGTTCTCGGATCACAAAACAAACCACCATCGTGATCTTAACCACAGTAACTTGTGATCCTTATGGCGATCACCACCACACCGCCATCGTGGTCTTAACCAGAGTAACTCGTGATTTTTTCGGCGATCACCACCACACCACCATCGTGGTCTTAACCAGAGTAACTCGTGATCCTTTCGGCGATCACCACCATCGTGGTCTTAACCAAAGTAACTCGTGATCCTTTTGGCGACCACCACAATGACCCATATTGGGTCTCGAACAGCTCGATGGCCTTTCCGCCATCATCACCAGTGTAATGATCATAACTTAGTGTGCATGTTTATTAAATGTTGACTCATGGTGGGACCTACTACAAGTTGTCCGTGACCGTGGACTCGGCTATCGATAGATTATACACTCTGCAGAGGGAGCACACTGTACCCACACAACGGAACCCATGGCGTCGCACTCCCATTCGGGTGGACCAATGGCATTCTGACAAAACCCTTCCATTGCCATGACACTCTCCTGGCCACTCCAAACCAATCCCCAACGGGCTAGTCCTGGGTGGCCCCGTGTCTACCAAAGACACACCGACCACCATCGTGGCCAAAACAATCCCACTCGGGGACCCGGTACCAAAATCTCAACAACGGGCACACAAGGTTATGCCTACTTACCGGGCTAGCGTAAGCACGCCCATAACCTTCCCTAGTTGGAGGCTCCGACCAGAGACATGTCAATGGACCGAATCAAGGCCTTCCCACAAAGGCAAATGTGGTTGCACTGAGAAAATCTCGATTTAGCAGCACCATGACTCAGTCAACGATATATTCAAGTTGAGTTATATTCAGGTTCAACTTAAAATGAAAATGACCGGTGTCATAGCATGCCATGAAATGCAATACTACACATGCATCATATAATACAAAAATGACTGCTGTCAACAATATTCACACTAAGCATAAGCATCAACAACTTTTCTTAATTTCCTGGTCTCACTTTAACAATATATTTTTCAGCAAGTAACATTATTTTCTCATGCAACAAAATAACTTTGATTAATTCCTCATATGCATAGCAAAGATTCTACCATCATCACCTCAAGCAAATCCTAATTTCTTTACCAATCAAGTTAGGTTCAAACATTCTGGAAGTTAAGTAAAATGGCTACACCAGCACTAAACAGGATATATTCTAGCAAATTTAACTATTTATTTATGCAAGAAAATAACTTTAAGCAATTATTCATACACATAACAACTCATTTTATCATTACCATAATTAGATCTTAGCATCTTTACCAACTAAACTAGTTTCAAGGTTTTGTAAATCAAGCATAATACCAGCACACACTTTGACAGCATATAAATAACATAATAGTTATTTAAAATGCATGGATTAATCATTCAATTCAAGTAAGAAATTCATCAATATTGAAATGGCACCATGAAAATGTTGGTGTGGCTTGCCTTAGTGCAGATGAGGTTCACAAGCCTTCTGGTGCTCCTCAAGATAAGCCTCACCCTTTGAAAATAATTTCAAACACAAGAAGAAAATATCAAGAACTCTTCTGAAAATCACCAGAAATTCTAGACAGCTTAGAAAAATCTCATTTTTGGTGAGCTGCTAGATTTCCTTGCAGAGAACATAATGCAAAAAGAATCAATTCATTTGGACTTATGGTTGAAAAGTTATGGCTGTTTGAAGCTCTCTGGAATTGAATGAAATTTGAATTTAAATAAACAGACTAGGGGGGTGACTTCGAAGGCGTAAAGCCTCAGGGTGCCACCACTCATACCGCTTCGCGCGCGTATAGAGTGGCTGACTAGCAGGCCCCGCTAGTCAGGAGAGAAGGAGGGGAGAAGGAAACAGGGGAAGGTCGTAGCTTCGCCGGAGCTCTCGCCGGCGACAAGGGCACCTTGGCCAAAACCAGAGGGAGGGATTGAGAGAGGGGGTTGAGGCGCACCTGCCCATACCCGTAGCATAGCTAGGGGCGGTCGGACGGCGTCGGAATCTTCCTCGCAAACGGAGGCAGAGGGCGGGGGTCGCCGGAGATGAAGAAGACGGTGAGAAGAGGCAGCTCCGGGGGGAAGGGATGGCTTCTCCGGAGAGAGGCGGAGGCCCTGGAAGGATCGCCCTAGCCTAGGAGGGGCTGGAGCTACTGCGGCGACTAGAGGGATCGCCGTCGAGCTTGAGCTCGAGGTCGGCGACCCGTGGCCTACCCGGCCAGGCTACGGCTTCCTACGCGTTTGTGGGGTGTGTGGGAGTAGTGGATGGTGCTCGAGGAGGCTGGGGGCGGCTCCATTTATAGGCGAGTGGAGAGAGGGGTTCGGGCTCCACCGGTGGACACCTGTCCACGGCATCCGGCGACGAGCAGTGTCAGTGAGTGGGGCAGAAGGCAATGCAACTCACGCGGGAACTGTGGGCGAGCGGGGACGAGCACATGAACAAGGAGGTGGCGACGAGCACAGTGCGCACCGCACTGTTGGGTTGGCCGGACCATGCCCGTGCTCGCTGCGGCGAGCTCCGATGTCGGCGAGCGCCAGGGAGGATTAAATGGCATGGAGACGATGATGGTGGCGAGGTTTGGCACGCTTAGGCAGGCAGGGAAGTGAGCACGCGATCAACAAAGGCTCGGGCGCGTCACAGAGCGCGTCGACTGCATGCCAGCACGCCTGGACGAACGCGATCACCGTGTGAACTATGACCTCATGCCGACCTAAGCCCAAACTCCATGTCTGGCACGTTGTTCGTGGTAGTTTTAAATGTTACCACGCCTTGGTTTGGCTCCAGGTGCGGTAGAGAAGATTTCACATGCCAGGTAAGCTTCTGATCAGTAACGTTGAGGTGTTACTGAGGTTAAATGGCTGGGAGTTGGGGGCTGTGCTTTGGAGGCTAGCCATCATCTACTAAGGTGACGGTGCACAAGAAAATTCAGGCACAGGGGAGCAAGTAAAATGGTAGTTGTTGTAGAAACCACCATTTCTGCCCAGAACAGAAAATATTTTCTGTAGCAAAAATATTCCAAAAAGTGATGAAATAGTTTTCTCAAGAAGGTGCCCTACGGTTCAAAGAATATTTGGGAATTTTCTCAGATTTTTGTGGGATTTTCTCAGATTTTTGTGGGCCACAAAAATGAGGGTTGCTTTGGAGCTCATTGAACTAGCTAGGGTTTTAGAGAATAAAATGAATATTTTTCATTTAAGAAAAATATTCCCAAGATTATTTTGAGTTGGATCAGAAGGGGAATGAAGATTAGAGAGGGGAATGATGCACTTGTGTGAAAGCCAAGTGTACCCAACTGTTTAAGTCCATATGAAAAGATTCAATAACCCCAACTTTCAAAATAAATTGAAATGAAAATCAGGCAAATAAGAGAGGGCAAAATCAGACTGTCACAAACCTCCCCCACTTAGAATGAATCTCGTCCTCGAGATTCGGTTGCTTGGGAAAACCACTCTGGATAATGAGCCCTTAGGAATTCTTCCCGCTCCCAAGTTGATTCTGACTCTGTGTAATGCTCCCACTGAACCTTGTAAAATTTTCTCACTTTACTACGAGTGACCCTTTCCATCTGATCCGAAATTCTATATGGTCTTTCTTCATAGGCAAATCATTTGCCAACTCTACCTCAGCCATAACAGTCCTTTTCTCAGGCGGGGATATGTAACGCCTTAGTTGTGAAACATGAAACACGGTATGCACGTCTGCCAATTCAGCGGGTAGTTCCAACTGATATGCAACAATACCCACTTGGGACATAACCGGGAATGAACCGATAAACCTGGGTGCCAACTTTCCACGGGTCTGAAATCTCTTGACTCCTTTCATAGGGGTGACTCGGAGGTATACATGTTCTCCGGGTTCAAAATTGATCTATCTGTGCTTTGCATCATAATAACTTTTCTGTCGAGATTTGGCCAATTGCAATCTGTCTCTGATTTCCATAACTTGCTTCTTAACTTCCATCATGAGATCTGTTCCGAAGATATGGCTATCTCAAGTTTGAGACCAATTTAATGGAGTGCGGCACTTACGGCCATACAGAGTTTCATACAGTGACATCTTTAGACTGGTCTGGAAGCTGTTGTTGTAAGAAAACTTGGCATATGGCTAGCAATCTTCCCATTTAGTTCCTTGGGCTAAAGCACAAGCTCACAACATATCTTTGAGTATTTGATTTACCCGCTCTGTCTGTCCATCGGTCCGAGGATGATAAGCAGTACTATATTTCAGCGCTGTCCCCAAGGCTTGATGGAGACGGGACCAAAAAGCGGAGGTAAATAGGGAACCTCGGTCGGAAGTGATGGTTCGAGGTACTCCATGCAGACTGATGATTCTGGATACATACGGTTGTGCAAGTTGATCTGCTCAATATCTGGTGCTGATCGGAATGAAGTGAGCGTGTCCACTATGACCCAGATTGCATCATTTCCTCTCTGAGTCTTAGGCAATCCCGTAATGAAATCCATACAAACGTCGTCCCATTTCCATTGCGAAACCGGCAGCGGTTGGAGGAGTCCGGCTGGCTTCTAATGCTCTGCCTTCA
The DNA here is from genome assembly GCF_018294505.1 of Triticum aestivum. Taxonomy (NCBI): domain Eukaryota; kingdom Viridiplantae; phylum Streptophyta; class Magnoliopsida; order Poales; family Poaceae; genus Triticum; species Triticum aestivum. Next base: position 196,980,930 of record NC_057800.1, on the reverse strand, counting down.
CCTTGTTGCATATGTCACAACAGGCCACAAAATAGGCAATGTCTTTCCCATTCCATCCCACCAAAATATTTGTCTAAGGTCCTCATACATTTTCGTGCCTCTCGGATGAATGGAGTATCAGGATTCATGTGCTTCCGACAGGATTTTCTTCTTTAAGTCTGGCTGATTGGGTACACAAATCCGTCAACGAAATTGGAGAGTACCGAATTTGTCCTTGGAGAAATTTGGGGTCTGCCCTGCCATCGGGCTCTTGGCATGCTTCTGTAGTTTGATGTCAGTTGGCTGGGCCTTGCAGATCTTTTCCTCAAGTGTGGGGGTAATTTCCAAAATATTAGCGAGGCTAGCATCCACTATGACCAGGTTGAGCTGAGAGATTTCCTCTTGGAGTTTGAGAGGCAAGGATTTCGATATGACATTTAAGCTGACAGGCATTTGACTGAGGGCATCGGCAACCACGTTGGCCTTTCCCGAGTGGTAATTTATTCCAAGATCATAATCCTTGACCAACTCTAGCCATCTTCGTTGACGGAGATTTAAATCCGGCTGAGTAAATATGTATTTAAGGCTTTTATGATCGGTAAAAATTTGGCACCTTTTTCCCATGAGGTAGTGTCTCCTAATTTTTACCGCATGAACCACTGCAGCCAATTCCAAATCATGAGTAGGATAGTTTCCCTCGTGGGGTCGTAGCTTTCGCGATGCATATGCTACTACCTTGCCGTCTTGCATAAGTACGCAACCGAGGCCTTGCCTGGAGGCGTCACAATACACATCAAAGCTGCGATAAATGTCTGGGAGAGTCAATACAGGTTAAAAAGAAAGATATGCATGAAGAAAGGAGGGGCATTGGTGAGACCAAAGGACATCACTGTATATTCATAAAGACCGCATAGTGAATCTGGTCTTAGGAATATCTTTCTTTTTAATTTTGAGCTGATGATATCCGGTCCGTAAATCGATCTTAGAGAATACCTTAGCCCCACTGAGCTGATCAAACAAATCATCAATCCTTGGCAGCGGATATTTATTTTTGATGGTGACCTCATTCAGCTGACGGTAATCTACGCACATGCGGAGGTTGCCATCCTTTTTGTCCATGAAAATAGCGGGTGATCCCCATGGTGACGAGCTGGGACAAATATATCCTTTTTGGAGCAGTTCACAAGTTGTTTCTTTAGCTCCACTAATTCTGATGAAGGCATCCGGTAATACTTCTTGTATAACGGTGCAGTTCTGGGCACAAGATCTATTGCAAATTCTAGTTCTCAGTCCGGTGGCATGCCTGGCAGTTCTTCTGGAAATACATCAGGGTACTCGCTGACCACAAGAATTAATTCCAACTCAGCCACAGCGGTGAAAACCAATTCTTTCTTGGATATATTCTTGCGAGCATAGAATTTGGTAGTCTGCCATTTAGACTGGTCAAAGTGACTTCTCGTGTTGTGTAGTTTATACAAACTTGATATTGGGTCAACCAATTCATACCCAATATAATATCCAACTTTTCAGACTCAATAATTATCAGAGAGGTTGGAAAGTAGACTCCGTTGATATTGATTTCCAGATCACGGCAGACCATGTTGCTCTTGATTAGAGATCCGGGGGTTTGTACCAACATATTTTTTCCCAAAAGTGTACAAGGAAATTTGTTTTGGGCAGCAAAACTCTGAGAAATAAAAGAATGGGAAGCCCCAGAGTCAAATAAAATTACAGCAGGTATGTCATTAACAGAAAACATACCAATGACGACTTCGGGGTTCCCTTGTGATTCATCGGCTGAGAGATGATGCACGTGCCCAATAATGTTTTGCTGGGTCAGGCATGACTCTATAAAGTTGACTTGTGGCCTGAAGGGGGCATCCGCCTTGTTGTTCTTGGGGCACTGTTTGGCATAATGTCTGTTCTGCCCACAAATGAAGCACGAATTGTTGCGCTGACGCTCCTCACGTATTGGGTTGGTCACGACATTCTTGACTTTAGTGGTGGTCTTGTTAACATTCTGTTGCCAATTGGGCTTGTATTCCACCTGAGGCTGCTGCCAGGTTCGAGCCTTTTGCACTGGTTGCCCATCCTTCTTTGCCTCAAACTTATGCTTGTTGTCGTTGTTGGCAGGCCTATTATCTGATATAAGCTTGTGCTCCCGTTTAGCAATGAAAGCCTTGTTTACCAGAGTTTGGAAATCTGGGAAGTCAAACATATTGAGAGTATACCGGAGTTGCGGATTAAAGCCTCCAAGAAATCTGTCAATCTTCCTTTCTGCGGTGGCCACATCATAAAGGGAGTAATGGGCCAGGTGATTGATTTTTTGCAAATATTCACGCACAGACTGATTTCCTTGGATGAGTGCGAGAAATTCACACTACTTAACCTTCATGACTCCAGTAGGGATATGATGTTTCCGGAACTGATCCTTAAATTTTTTCTAGGTGATTTCTTCATCAGCAGGTCACATGGCTTTTGTATTTTCCCACCATATGGCAGCAGCACCTTCAAGATAATGAGTTGCAAATGGAACTTTATCATTTTCTTAAATACGAGCAATCTCAAGCTTTTTCTCAATGGTACGCAACCAATCGTCTGCATCCGATGGGTCAACAATCTGACTGAAATTGGGTGGCTTGGTCCTTTGAAAATCTGACAGCTTTGAGTAATGACCATTCTAATTTCCATTCTGTCCAACCATAGCTTGCACACTTCTTAATATTTCAAGCAGATAATTGTTCCTTCTTTCCTCAAACATACGCAGAATTTGCTCGGTTGAGGGCGGATTTGGCGGTGGAGGCGGTGGCGGAATGTACGGCTCGGGAGAATGTCCTGCCTATCATGCGGAACGACGAACAGGAGTTCCCTCACGAACATTGCTACTGCTGCCTCCCCGCGTCATCCTATTGTGGATTTTTTCCCAAGGCAACGCAATCGAGATGAGAAACATCCAAGGATAAATTTGGGGAAAAGAGAGCAACAAATCCCAGAAGAAAGCAAAAGAGCAAAGAAAATATGGCGAATAAAGTCCCAATATAATTATACATAGGCTCATACATGAAAGATAAACAACATGACAGGTTCAACTACTCTCATACATGCAACGAAACATCATGACTCGTACGACTACATCCATACATCATCCGGACGACTGCGAATACTCTGAGGTACTACTGGTCTACTGGTGCTGCGGTGTCCTCCGCTGAAGCAGACTCGGATCCTGAACTGACGTGGTTAACGGAAACCTCCGGGTTAAAGGTAACACGACGACGCTGCCTCGAGGGCTCTCCCTTAGGGGTAGGGGTAGGATGAAGCATCGGGGCTGCAGGAGTGGTGAGAAGTGAAGCCCACTTAGCAAGAGTACTAAGAGAGTTCACCGTCGAGGTGCCTGAGCTACTCGGGGGAGTAACCGGAGAAACAGGGGAACTAGAACTGGCTGGAATATAGGGAGCAAATCCCAGAGAAGATGGAGTAGTGGCAGATCTAGTAGTGACCAAAGCAGCGGCTAAAGCAGTACAGGCACGAGTCAGCTCTCGAGCCAGCTCGTGGATCATAAGATAGCTAGCAGTGACATAACGAGCAAGGTGGCTAGCAACACTATCATACTCCGGATCAATGATCTGGAAGCGGACACTACCATTGTCGTGCAGAGAAGGGTAGTAAAAGAAACCTGGATGGTTTTGCATTCTGATCTCGTTTTAGCGAAGCTCAACAAGGACCTCGAATGTAGCAAACTGGACAGCATGAGAAGCGGTAGAGGCGTAACCACTCCGAGAAGTACGAGTGTAACAGCCGGAATCGGAACTAGTGCGCAGAGTAACCACTGCGTGATACTCATACACTGAATCAGCTAGACGCTCCCGGGACACACGATAGACTGGATCGTCTCCGAGGGGGTACAGCCGACACCACACGTTGCAAAGAAGGTGCGGTGACGTGTACGGCATCAGCTGCAACTAGCACGGATACGGCACCGGAGCCATCTACACTCACAACCATTAGCATGTTAGCATAAAAATATAAATAAAGTGCATGCAATGCAACAATCAGCTACATTAGCTACCGACACTCAACTAAAACTCGTATCTAACGTCCAGTTAACACATCGTAGCCTAGCGTGGCCTACAGTCAGCGTGGCTCTGATACCAAGCGTTGTGGCACCCCAGCTCAGAGCGACCGGTTTACCCAGCATTGCCAGCCCAGAGACCATGACTTCTGGCAACACACAACATCTTGGTACAGAAAACAACCGCTTTATTGATGCTAGCGGGTCGGAGTTTATATTACAACAGATGTCGAGGCCGAGCAGCACCCACGGTGCGGCTGAACAATATGTACATTATTTAGTGAACATAATGGGACCTCGATCATATCAACTATGCCTCAGCGGAACAACTTCGTAGCGGTAACTCCATAGCACAGGGACACCGATGTGGACACGATCTAGACTCGAGCAGCGCTCCTTTCCAACGCGACTTTCTAGAAATCTGGCATGACACGCCAGGTCAGTACATTGAATGTACTTGCAAGCTCACAACAGGCATAATCATAATGACAAACAATATCATGATATTTAACCAATTATTAATGCAATAATGTTCCAACATGTTGTGCTCATGCTCTTGGGATAAATGTCCATCGGGACCAACTTACCAACCGTGATCGTTCTTGGATCACAAAACGAACCACCATCATGGTCTTAACCACAGTAACTTGTGATCCTTACGGCGATCACCACCACACCACCATCGTGGTCTTAACCAGAGTAACTCGTGATCCTTTCGGCGATCACCACCACACCACCATCATGGTCTTAACCAGAGTAACTCGTGATCCTTTCGGCGATCACCACCACACCACCATCGTGGTCTTAACCAAAGTAACTCGTGATCCTTTCGGCGATCACCACCACGACCCATATTGGGTCTCGAACAGCTCGATGGCCTTTCCGCCATCATCATCAATGCAATGATCATAACTTAGTGTGCATGTTTATTAAATGTTGACTCATGGTGGGACCTACTACGAGTTGTCCGTGACCGTGGACTCGGCTATCGATAGATTATACACTCTGCACAGGTAGCACATTGTACCCACACCACGGAACCCATGGCCTCGCACTCCCATTCTGGTGGACCAACGGCATTCCGACAAAACCCTTCCATTGAAATGACACTCTCCCGGCCACTCCGACCCAATCCCCAACGGGCTAGTCCTGGGTGGCCCCGTGTCTACCAAAGACACACCGACCACCGCCGTGGCCAAAACAATCCCACTCGGGGACCCGGTACCAAAATCTCAACAACGGGCACACAAGGTTATGCCTGCTTACTGGGCCAGGGTAAGCAAGCCCATAACCTTCCCTAGTTGGAGGGACCGACCAGAGACATGTCAATGGACCGAATCAATGCCATCCCACAAAGGCAAATGTGGTTGTACTGGGAAAATCTCGATTCAGCGGCACCATGACTCAGTCAATGATATATTCAAGTTGAGTTATATTCAGGTTCAACTTAAAATAAAAATGACCGGGGTCATAGCATGCCATGAAATGCAATACTACACACGCATCATACAATACGGAAATGACTGCCGTCAACCATATTCACACTAAGAATAAGCATCAACAACTTTTCTTACTTTCCTGGTCTCACTTTAACAATATATTTTTCCTCAAGTAACATTATTTTCTCATGCAAGAAAATAACTTCGATTAATTCCTCATATGCATAGCAAAGATTCTACCATCATCACCTCAAGCAAATCCTAATTTCTTTACCAATCAAGTTAGGTTCAAACATTTTGGAAATTAAGTAAAATGGCTACACCAGCACTAAACAGGATATATTCTAGCAAATTTAACTATTTATTTATGCAAGAAAATAACTTTAAGCAATTATTCATACACATAACAACTCATTTTATCATTACCATAATTAGATCTTAGCCTCTTTACCAACTAAACTAGTTTCAAGGTTCTGTAAATCAAGCATAATACCAGCACACACTTTATCAGCATATAAATAACATAATAGTTATTTAAAATGCAGGGATTAATCATTCAATTCAAGTAAGAAATTCATCAATATTGAAATGGCACCATGAAAATGTTGATGTGTCTTGCCTTAGTGCAGATGAGGTTCACAAGCCTTCTGGTGATCCTCAAGACAAGCCTCGCCCTCTGAAAATAATTTTAAACACAAGAAGAAAATATCAATAACTCTTCTGAAAATCGCCAGAAATTCTAGATAGCTCAGAAAAATCTCATTTTTGGTGAGATGCTAGATTTCCTTGCAAAGAACATAATGGAAAAAGAATCAATTCATTTGGACTTATGGTTGAAAAGTTGTGGCTGTTTGAAGCTCTCTGGAATTGAATGAAATTTCAAGTTAAATAAACCGACTAGGGGGTGACGTCGAAGGAGTAAAGCCTCAGGGCGCCACCACTCGTACCACTTCACGCGCATACAGAGTGGTTGGCTAGCAGGCCCCGCTAGTCATGTGAGAAGGAGGGGAGAAGGAAATAGGGGAAGGTCGCGGCTTCGCCGGAGCTCTCGCCGGCGACGAGGGCTCCTTGGCCCAAACCAGAGGGAGGGATCGAGAGAGGGGGTTGAGGCATGATTTCTACTACACAACCTTCTTCTTGTAGACGTTGTTGGGCCTCCAAGTGCAGATGTTTGTAGGAGATCAGCAAATTTCCCTCAAGTGGATGACCTAAGGTTTATCAATCCGTAGGAGGCGTAGGATGAAGATGGTCTCTCTCAAGCAACCCTCCAACCAAATAACAAAGAGTCTCTTGTGTCCCCAACACACCCAGTACAATGGTAAATTGTATAGGCGCACTAGCTCGGCGAAGAGATGGTGATACAAGTGGTATATGGATAGTAGATAAAGGTTTTTGTAATCTGAAATTATAAAAACAGCAACGTAGCAAGTGATAAAAGTGAGCATAAACGGTATTGCAATGATAGGAAACAAGGCCTAGGGTTCATACTTTCACTAGTGCAAGTTCTCTCAACAATAATAACATAATTGGATCACATAAATATCCCTCAACATGCAACAAAGAGTCACTCCAAAGTCACTAATAGCGGAGAACAAACGAAGAGATTATGGTAGGGTAATGTAACACCCCGTATGTGACATGCCATAATTGTATTCCAACTCTTGCCATTTCCGGCACTAAGTTATGATTTTTACTCGTTGTCGGGTTTTTGTCTCCGTGTGATTTTGTCTTTGTCATGCATATCATATCATGTCATCATGTGCATCGCATTTGCATACGTGTTCGTCTCATGCATGCGAGCATTTTCCCCGTTGTCCGTTTTGCATTCCGGCGCTCCTATGTCCTCCGATGTCCCTTTCTACCTCTTTTCATGTGCGGGTATTAAATGTTCTCAGATTGGACTGAGACTTGTCATGTGGCCTTGGTTTACTACCGGTAGACCGCCTGTCAAGTTTCGTGCCATTTGGACTTCGTTTGATACTCCAACGGTTAACTGAGGGACCGAAAAGGCCTTGTGTGTGTTGCAGCCCAACACCCCTCCAAAGTGGCCCAAAATCCACCTAAACCTCCTCCAGCACCTAGGCTGTTCGATCACAATTGCGCAGCCGCAAACCGTGCTCAATTTGGAGCCTCCTAGCTCCCTCTACCTCTATATAAAGACCTCCCCCCGAATTTCGGATCTCTCCCTCCTCAAAACCCTAAAAATCCGCCCTCCACGCGCCGGACGTGTCCGCCGGCGCCGGACACACCCAGCACCGCCGCTCCCCGCCAATCACCGGGCGCCACGTGTCCCGGCCTATCCTCGCCGCCGCCGAAGCCCAGGAGGCCCGCGCGCGGCCCCCCGAGGCCCATCCGGGTCGCGCCCCGCCGCCTCATCATTGCCCGCGCCTTGCCGCCTCCTTCCGCCGTCTCCGCCGCCCAGGTCGTCGCCGGCCGTTGCCGACCTCGCTGCCCTCGTCGCCGGCCGTCGCCGACCTCGCTGCCCTCGTCGCCGACAAGCTCCGAAAGGCACGCCTCCGCCTCGGCTCGCTGATCTAGCGCCGCCACCGACCGCACCTCGCCGCCTTGCAGCTCCTTCCTCTCCTCTCCGACGAGTGTCAAGTCCGACAAGTCCCCGGCGAAGCTCTGGCCACCTTCGAACTCCGGCGAACAGGCGACTCCGGCAAATGCACGAGCGGTTGACTTTCTCCCCAAAACCCTAATTATTTTGCTATCTTTGACATGCCATAACTCTGCAACCATTGCTCCGATTCGTGCGTGTAGCATATCGAAATGTTCGTCTCGACGAGTACTTCATTTCATCTCATTGCATCATATTCATTTGATCTCATCTTGATGCCCGAAATGCTATTGGAAGAGGGCTATGTGATGTTAGTTTTAGATTTTTATCAGCAAATGCACTTTTGTCTTTTTTGCCGTGATTAATGTGTGCATGCTATGATCTTGATCTCTACTTTTGATTTGAAGTATGCCATGCCATGTTTACAGGGGTGTATGTCATGTATTTTTGTGATCTCTGTGGTGTCTAGCACAAGCATACAAAGTAGCTTACTTAATGTTGCTGATTTCAGGGACTTAGAAATATTCTAAGTCATTGCTCTGTCATTATTTTTATGCCATGTGTTCATGTTGTTACCAAGTGATCCATGACTCTTTTGAGCATGATCAGTAAGGATGTTTTGTAGTATTGTGGTGCTCTATCCATCCATGTCTTTGTTTGCAATTATGGAGCACCCTAGCTTGAGTCAATCGAGCTCTACTTTTGCTATAAAATCTTCCTGCCAGATTGTTAACATGTTTAGCAATTTTTCCAAGCTTGTTGTAGTTGATCCGTGCATGCTATGTTGTTGTTCTTGCCATGTCTAGCTTATATGCCATGTCTACTTGCTGGGTGTATGCTTAGTTTGTCATGTCTTTCCTTGTGGTGAGTGCATCGAGCTCGTAAACATGCCTACTTGATATCTGTTTTGCCATGTTCCAGTTTTTCACTAAGTCTGAATATGTTAACGATAATTGCTATGTTCACATGCATGTCATTGTATTTTCTGATCCCTTTTGGCTTATTGTCAGTAAGGGACTTTTGTTATATGCTTTGAGTAGCTTCATTACATGCCTTGCTTTGCCATGATATGTTCCTGTAGCATGTATTTATCATGCTCTAAACATTGCTTCCTGATGTTAAATTCCTGACTTGTTAATTTCACTAAGTCTGTAACCTGATATCTTTTGCACTTTTGCCATGCTTGTTTGAACCTGTTATTGAGTGAATTGGCCGTAGCTCATTGTTCATATTTTGTCAAGCATCTTGAGTGGATCCCTGCCATGTATTTTTTTGTCATATTGGAGTGTTGTAGCTTGTTGTTTATGATGCATTTAGATGGCCTCGTGCTGTTAATCGCAGATCGGTGCCATATTTGTTTTGCTTGCCATTTCCAAACCGTGCATACGATTCTGGTGATCTTTATATCGATTTCAACCGAAATAAACTTACCTTTCCAGTGACACTCTTGGTTTTCCAAGTTGAGGCCAGGTTCAATCATTCCTTTCCAAATCATGCATATGCATCGCATATCGCATCCCGCATATCATGACATGTTTGCATCATGTTGTTTGAGCAATGCACGTGGTTGATTGTGTTTCCCTTTGCTTGTTGTTCTTGCTTGGGTGGAGCCGGGAGACGAGTACATGATCGAGGAGCTCGTTGAGTACGCTTACGAGGATCAAGTCAACTCAGAGAACTTTGTAGGCAAGATGACCATACCCTCGAAATCACTTCTATCTTTGCTTGCTAGTTGCTCGCTCTATTGCTATGCCTATGCTACAATACCTACCACTTGCTTACCATGCCTCCCATATTGCCATGTCAAACCTCTAACCCACTTTGTCCTAGAAAACCGTTGTTTGGCTATGTTACCGTTTTGCTCAGCCCCTCTTACACTACTAGGGAAAAGCCTATACACAGAATTTTACCAGTAGCGATGTACAAAATCAAGCGCTGCTGCTACTTAGTAGCAGCACGCGTAAATAAACCGTGCTACTGCTATGACTTTAGCAGTAGCGCGTACTAGCGAAAAGCGCTGCTGCTACGTTTGAACTGGGCGCACATGGCTAGCCCAACCTAGCAGTAGCGCGTATAATGGCCTAGCGCTACTGCTAATCTCCTTAGTTGCAGCGTGTATTCCAGAACGCGTTGTAGCTAACGTAGCAGTAGCGCCCTTTCTGGAACGCACTACTGGTACTTCTGACTTAACCACGCGGTTCGTCCTTCCCCACGACCACTTCATCCCCCAAATCAACTCCACTCTCACTGCCACCGTCGCCCCTCTGCCGCCGCGCGCTCTCCCCACGCCGCCCCCGACCCCAGATTCAACGCCGGCCCCGCCCCTGACCTCAACACCGCCCGCGACGCCGCCCCCGACCTCGACCTCAACGCCGCCCCGGACACCGCCCCCGCCCCCCCCCCTCCCGACCTCAACGCCGCCCCGAAGCCCCGACCACGACCTCGACGCCGCCTGCCCCTCCCTCGTCGCAGGCACCCGATGTGAGCACGCCTGCTCCTCTCTCTCCCCTACCTCTGCCTAGGGTTTCTACCTCCATCAAATTAGTTAGGGTGGAAATGAATCAGCTGCGGATGCGGCTCAAATGAGTTAGGGTTCGTGTAAGGGTGGAAACGAATCAAATTTCTAAGATGAATCATAAAACGAGTAAAATTTGACCACTTATTTCACTTTATAGTTGGATAATTAGAATATCCGCTACCACTTTCCACCCCTATAGGTTTATCAAATTAGATGGTAATTAGGGCAGTAGTTCTTAGGTACTAATTAGTTAGTAAGAACCAGGTACTAATTAGGTACTAGAATATTTTTATTTATAGTAAGTTTATTTTTAGTAAGAACTAGTTGAATTAATAGAACTAGTTAGTAGGACCTTGTTGCTATTTTTTTAGTTAAAGCAATTTTCCCGCATCGACGTGGACGATGCCTATCCCGCATCCTCGTCGTCGAGTCGGCGGAGGACGACACCTGCTTGACCAGATGGGCCATGTCCGGGACTGGGCTCCACCAGGGTGGTACTGGGAGGCGCTACCTACCGAGGGGCGCAGGTTGGTGAGGAGCCAGCCTGTCGTTGACCCGAACCTTCTTTGGTGGCGGTCGCGTGGGCCAGTGACGGTCCAGAGGCTCGAGGACTCCACGGAGGTGGTGGGTCACCGTGTCAGTGAGGAGGACGCGCACGTCCGTCGCTACTTGTTTGCGTTGGAGCACAGGTTCTCCAATACCTGGCAGGTTCTCTAGGGATCTCACTGGAGCTATGATCCCGTGATGGTTCCTTCTCTGTGGGTGTCCACCGCCCGCGCCGATACCCGTCGTGTTCTAGGGTTTTAGTTGTACTAGTGATGTTATATGTATGACACTATTCGGGATGTATTAGTGATAATATTCGATGATGTACGGACGCATGAGATGATTTACTTTTGCTTATTGAATGCATGCTAATTTGAGTCAAGTTCATGGCTACTTTTGCTTATTGAATACAGGGAGGCAGACCTGCCCAATCGGGACCGTGGAGCCGTCGGTGACTCCGGAGAAGGGCTTGGTTGGCTGAAGCTGGTCGTAAGGCACTTGGAGATTGTTGAACGTTTCCACGGACAGGACGTTGAGCCCTGCCCCACCATCGATAAGGGTCTTGGTGACCAGTACATTGCTGATGACTGGGGAGCAAAGCATCGGGAGGACTCCGGCTATGGCCGCACACTTGAGTTGATCCACTGAGCTGAATGTGATGGCGCATGCCGACCACCTGAGAGGGCACATTGCTTCAAGCCTGGGGAGGACTGCGTTCACTTCGCGAGCAAACTGCTTGAAGATGCGTTGGGAGGCTGGGGCTTGAGCTCCGCCCAAGATGCAGGCGATGGCGCGTGGCTCCTGGAAACCCCCAGCCCCTTCGTCTTGATGGCGGTCCTCATTTCTCCTTGGCTGAGGCGGCAGTGGAGGGAGGCCTGCGTGGCCCTGTGGGCGATCCTCACAAGGCTGATCCCTCCAGTCCCCCTCGCGAGGCAGATCTCGACAGCGATCCTCGCGAGGTTGGTCGCGCCACCCGTGGCGCGGGCCGCGGTCTTCCCAGTGTCCTGCGTTTCTTCCTCCTCCTCGGCCGTAGCCCCGATCGGCGCATTCGGGACGACGGCCGATCCTTCCTTCTCGCACGGCGCGGAGTTCTTGGCATTCGTTGGTGTTGTGGGTGTGGAGGTCGTGGTACACACAGTACCGGCCGCCCCGGGAGGACTTAGGCAGATCTTTGCCCCGCTTGGTGTCTGGTTCTGCCGCGAGCACGGCAGCCCCCTTGCGCTTCACGTCCTTGGCCTTGGGCTTCTCTTCTGGGTCTGTGGCAGGCAGCTCGAGGAGGGAGAGGCGTCCCTCCTCAGCCCTGGCGCACTTGGTCGCCAAGTTGAACAGCTCCAGGGAGGTGCACAGGTCTTCATGCATCGCCAGCTCCTCCTTCATCTTGACGTCGCGCACACCATCGGAGAAGGCCGAGATGATGGCCTCCTCAGACACCTTGGGGATCTTGAGGCGCGCGCTGTTGAAGTGCGGGATGTACTTTTCCAGGGTCTCTCTAGGTTGTTGCTTGATGCAGCGCATGTCGCTCACGGCGGGTCGCCGGTCGCAAGTACCTTGGAAGTTGGCGATGAAGCGGGTGCGCATCTGGTCCCAGGAAGAGATCGTGCCTGGAGCCAGATTCAGGAGCCAGGTGCAAGCTCCTTCCTTGAGCGCCATGGGAAACCAGTTCGCCATGACCTTCTCGTCCCCGCTGACAGCTTCGATGCCCAGCTCATAGAGCTGGAGGAACTCGGCAGGGTCAGTCGTGCCATCGTAACGAGGAGGCAGGTCTGGCTTGAACTTGCCGGGCCACGCGACGCTACGTAGCTCGGTGGTGTAGGCGCGGCAGCCTGCGGTGGCCATGAAAGGCTTCGGCTGGTGGAGAGCTCGGTCTTGAGGGTCCCCACACGCTGCAGCTAGGAGTAGCGCGGGGTCTTGGTGTGCCGGAGCCGGAGCAGGGTCGCGGCATGCCGGAGCAGGGAGTGCCCGGGCAGCTCTTGGCGGGTGAGGGACTTCTTGGCAGCTTCGTTCTTGCTGCGCTGGCACCTGACGGAGCGGGTTTCGCCCAGGGGCCACGCGCCTTGGATCCATGGCGTCTTCTTGGGGAGGAGGCAGCTCGTATGCCTCCGGAGCTTCGTTGCCCGCGCGGGGCGGGGTGTGGCGCAGCGGAACGGACGGCGCTGGAGAGACCCCTACGGCGCGGAAAAGCTCGGTGACGCGGTCGAGCCACTCTTCGTAGACGTCATCGACGGGATGGTAGCGCAGGAGCTCGTTTGCCGCGAGGAGCGCAGCTCGAGCCTCCAAGAGGGCGCGGAGCGCGCGGGACGAAGAACCAGCTGGTGCGAGCGATGGAGTAGCGGTGCGGCCGTCTTGCCGCACGGAAGGATGCTGAGACGAAGCTTGCTTCTCGCCCCCCGCCGGGCCGGTGGCGGCGTTGATGGCGGGCGACGGGGAACGACAAGGACGTCCACCGACGGGCGCCGTCTGGGCGACGCGGGAAGCGATGGTGGCCCGGCGCTTGGCGCGGGCCCGACGAGCGTCGGCCATGGATGCAACGGTAGGAGGAGAACGGGGCGGTGGAAGACGAATTCTGGCGCACCCCAACCTGGCGCGCCAAATGTCGGATTTCGGGTTCCGGCAGACCCTTAAGGTTCGAACACTGGGGTGCGCACGGAGATTACGCCTTCTACCTCTCCGTCTCGCAAAGATCTGGACTACTGAAAGAACTGCACAAGAGACACAAGGTTTATACTGGTTCCGGCCACCGTTGTGGTGTAATACCCTACTCCAGTGTGTGGTGGGTGGATTGCTTCTTGGGGCTGATGATGATGAACAATACAAGGAAGAACAGCCTCGCGAGGGTCAGTTCTTGGCTGGGGCGATGAACTGCTGGGAGGAGTTCAGCCACCTTTCTCTCTCTCTCTCTCTCTCTCTCTCTCTCTCTCTCTCTCTCTCTCTCTCTCTCTTTCTCTCCCAAGCCGACCGACCGAACCCCCTGCTATGTGGGTGGCTGGTTCTCGATTTCTCTATCCCCCGATCCCCTGGGGGTGGCTAGTCCTATTTATATAGGCCCTGGTCCTCTTCCCAAATATCGAGCGGGAAGGGAGCCAACAATGGCGGGCTAATTTGAAGGGGGACAGCAAGTATCAACTATCCTGACAAAAGCAGTCTTCGCCTGCGCAAAGCTCTGGTGATGAAGCCGTCTTGGGCTCCATGGTGACCTCCGTCTCGTAGTCCTCCTGGTCTTGGTCTCGTTGCACCGAAATGGCAACCTTTGCCTGATGCATCGGTACTCCGCGGCTGTGCTTGCCCCCTTTGCACCAAAGGGGAAAGGAGGACGCTGCGCGGGCTGGTACCCGCCTGGCGCCCTGAGTCGTCATGGCTCGCGTCACGGGCAACTCGCGAGGTACCCCGCCTTGATCTCTCCGCCTCCTTGTGAGCCAGCCTGACGAGGCCGTGCCTGAGGAAGGTCCGTGTCGTCCGCCCCGCGAGGCCTGGCCCCTCGCAAGGGTCTTGAGTCTTGTGTTGATGAAGATGGGCCGTGCTGGGCCCCCTTTTGAGCCACGCCGCAGGCCATAGGGAAGCAAGTCTGGGGACCCCCGTTCCCAGAATGCCGACAAGATGGCGATACAAGTGGTATATGGATAGTAGATAAAGGTTTTTGTAATCTGAAATTATAAAAACAGCAACGTAGCAAGTGATAAAAGTGAGCATAAACGGTATTGCAATGATAGGAAATAAGGCCTAGGGTTCATACTTTCACTAGTGCAAGTTCTCTCAACAATAATAACATAATTGGATCACATAACTATCCCTCAACATGCAACAAAGAGTCACTCCAAAGTCACTAATAGCGGAGAACAAATGAAGAGATTATGGTAGGGTACGAAACCACCTCAAAGTTATTCTTTCCAATCAATCCATTGGGCTATTCCTATAAGTGTCACAAACAGTCCTAGAGTTCGTACAAGAATAACACCTTAAGAGACAAATCAACCAAAACCCTAATGTCACCTAGATACTCCAATGTCACCTCAAGTATCTGTGGGTATGATTATACGATATGCATCACACAATCTCAAATTCATCTATTCAACCAACACATAGAACCTCAAAGAGTGCCCCAAAGTTCCTACCGGAGAATCACGATGAAAACGTGTGCCAACCCCTATGCATAGGTTCATGGGAGGAACCCACAAGTTGATCACCAAAACATACATCAAGTGAATCACGTGGTATCCCATTGTCACCACAGATACGCACGGCAAGACATACATCAAGTGTTCTCAAATCTTTAAACACTCAATCCGATAAGATAACTTCAAAGGGGAAACTCAATCCATTACAAGAGACTAGAGGGGAGAGAAAACATCATAGGATCCAAATATAATAGCAAAGCTCGCGATACATCAAGATCGTATCACCTCAAGAACAGGAGAGAGAGAGAGAGAGAGAGAGATCAAACACATAGCTACTGGTACATACCCTCAGCCCCGAGGGAGAACTACTCCCTCCTCGTCATGGAGAGCACCAGGATGATGAAGATGGCCACCGGAGAGGGATTGCCCCGTCCGGCAGGGTGCCGGAACGGGTCTAGATTGGCTTTCGGTGACTACGGAGGCTTCTAGCGGCGGAACTCCCGATCTATTGTGCTCCCCGATAGTTTTAGGGTACGTGGGTATATATGGGTGAAAGAGATACGTTAGGGGAGCCACGAGGGGCCCACGAGGGTGGAGGGCACGCCCTAGGGGGGTGGGCGCGCCCCCTACCTCGTGGCCTCCTCAAAGCTTCCCTTACGTGCACTTCAAGTCTTCTGGGCTTCTTTCCTTCCAAAAATGAGTTACGTGAAGTTTCAGGTCAATTGGACTCCGTTTGATTTTCCTTTTCTTCGAAACCCTAAAACAAGGTAAAAACAGAAACTGGCACTAGGCTCTGGGTTAATAGGTTAGTCCCAAAAAATGATATAAAAGTGTATAATAAAGCCCATAAACATCCAAAATAGTAGATAATATAGCATGGAGCAATCAAAAATTATAGATACATTGGAGACGTATCAAGGCACACTTGCCCGTACCCGTAGCGTAGCTAGGGGCGGTCGGACAGCGTCGGAATCTTCCTCGCAAATGGAGGCAGAGGGCGGGGGGCGCCGGATATGAAGAAGAGGCGAGCAGAGGCAACTCCAGGGGCTCCAGGGGGAGGGATGGCTTCTCCGGAGAGAGGCGGAGGCCCTGGAAGGATCGCCCTGGCCTAGGGGGGCTGGAGCTACTACGGCAACCAGAGGGGATCGCCGCTGAGCTCGAGCTCGAGGGTGGTGGCCCGCGGCCTGCCCGGCCGGGCTATGGCTTCCTATGCGTTTGTGGGGTGCATGGGAGTGGTGGATGGTGCTCGAGGAGGCTGGGGGCGGTTCCATTTATAGGCTAGTGGAGAGGGGGGTTCGGGCTCCGCCGGTGCACACCTGTCCACGGTACCAGGCGATGAGCGGCGTCAGTGAGAGGGGGAGAAGGCGATGCAGCTCACGCGGGAACTGTGGGCGAGCGGGGACGAGCACAGGAACAAGGAGATGGCGACGAGCACAGTGCGCACCGCACTGTTGGGTTGGCCGGACCGTGCCCGTGCTTGCTGCGGCTAGCTCCAGCGTCGGCGAGCACCAGGGAGGAGTAAATGGCATTGAGACGATGATGGTGGCGAGGTTTGGCACACTTAGGCAGGCAGGCAAGTGAGCACGCGAGCAACAGAGGCTCGGGCGCGTCGCAGAGCGCGTCAGCTGCATGCCAGCACGCCTGGACGAACGCGGTCACCGCGTGAATTATGAACTCATGCCGACCTAAGCCCAAACTCCATGTCTGGCACGTTGTTAGTGGTAGTTTTGAATGTTACCACGCCTTGGTTTGGCTCCAGGTGCAGTAGAGAAGATTTCACACGCCAGGTAAGCTTCTGATCAGTAACTTTGAGGTGTTACTGAGGTTAAATGGCTGGGAGTTGGGGGCTGTGCTTTGGAGGCTATCCATCATCTACTAAGGTGATGATGCACAAGAAAATTCAATCACAGGGGAGCAAGTAAAATGGTAGTTGCTGTAGAAACCACCATTTCTGCCAAGAACAGAAAATATTTTCTGTAGCAAAAATATTCCAAAAAGTGATGAAATATTTTTGCTCAGGAAGGTTCCCTAGGGTTCAAAGAATATTTGGGAATTTTCTCATATTTTTGTGGGCCATAAAAATAAGGGTTGCTTTGGAGCTCATTGAACTAGCTAGGGTTTTAGAGAAGAAAATGAATATTTTTCATTTAAGAAAAATATTCCCAAGATTATTTTTAGGTGGATCAGAAGGGGAATGAAGATTAGAGAGGGGAATGGTGCACTCGGGTGAAAGCCATGGGTACCCAAGTGTTTAAGTCCATATGAAAAGATTCAGAAACCCCAACTTTCAAAATAAATCCAAATGAAAATCAGGCAAATAAGAGAGGGCAAAATCAGGCTGTCACGGGAACCTATTCCAGAACTTCCGGGCTGATTCGCCTGGCTATTGGGTGACACGGCTAAGGTCGTCAACGTCCAGAGGTCAGACGTATGTGCCCTTGAAGTTTGCTCGGAAAGTGTCCTCGAGGGCCAATAGAATGAGGAGGTAGGCTGTTAAGCCAATGCCTAGCCGACCCCTTTAGCTTGCGCGGCAAATATTTAATGGCATGGAGATCATCTTTGTTGTCCATGTGTAAATGGAGAATGAAGTCCTCGATCCATACTGCTGGATCGGTGGTGCCTTCGTATGATTCTATGTTGATGGGCTTAAATCCTTCAGGGAATTGATGTTCCATTACCCTGTCTGTGATGAAGACCGGGTGGGCCAGACCTCGAAACCTAGGAGCATCTCGTCGGAGGTAGGGGAGAGCCGTGAGTAGGCCTGGTCTCGGGCACGGTCGTTCCTGTCTATCCAGGCATCTAGCCGTCCTACCTGCCAGGCGCACATCCTCGTAATCCGTAGATGGACCGAGGAGGTGCCCTGTTTACCTCAATGCGACATCAAACATCCTAAGGGTCTAGGCAATCCACGGTATCCTTGCCATAACAGTGTGGAAGTGGCTGATTGTTGATGTTTTCCCGCATTGGCCTGTCCCGGCCTCTAGGGGGTCGGTCATGGTCGTTGGCGAGCTCCTCATCAAACTCCAGCAGGAGACACCTGGGTGGGTATGATTTTGGCCCGCTACAGCGCTAGTCTTCCATGTCTTGCTCGGCAGATAGCACTTCAGCCCACTTTTCATTCAGTACGTCGGTGTTGGCATGCAGCAGCTGCTGCTTGCGCTTCATGCTCCGGGCCATCACAATAAGGCGCCGCCAGAAATGATCTTGTTTGGAAGGATCTTTGGGGACAATGTAGTCCTCGATACCGAGGCTCTTGTCTTCCTCGGATTACGGCATGTAGTTGCCATCGGCCCCTTCAAAGAGGTCGTCAGGATCTAAGTCCTCGAGATGTCCTTCAGGTGTGCCATTCCGCACTAGGGAAGCTTGATGGTCCCCCTCGGGGTTGTCGGCATCACCGGCTACTGTGTCGCCGTTGTCGGCGGTTGCGTTGTTGCCGCTAGGTTCCCCATTGTTGCCTCTTGTGCGTCTACGCCGACGTCTTGGAGGGTAATTGGGGGTTTCCACCATGCAGACATTGTAACTGGATGTAGTAGTCCACCTGCCGGTATTCATCAGAGGTGATGTGTCTTCTGTGGGGCCATCGCCATCTTCATCCATGTCCGTGGCCTCGCCGTAGTCTGGCACGTCGGTTAAATCATCGACCATGGCGACTAGGTCATTGGTGGGTGGGATGTAAATTTCCTGATCGTCTATGTTAAGTGCGACCTGATCATAAACCGAAGTCTTGCCATCCAAGATGGACATGCTCCGGATATGGTCAAGCATCTCATTGAGGTGAGGCAGCTCTTGGGGATTCATCGCTGGGTTGTAAGCGGGGTTGACTCGAAGTATGCCCAGTGCATAACTTGACGCATTTTCAGTGTGAAGGGGATCTGGGAGTGATTCTGGATCTTGCGCCAAGGCCAGTTCTAACCCTGATGTAATTTCATAGGTGGTAGCTGGATCTACATCCAGACTGGAGATCAGAAGGGGACTTGCCGGAGTGGTTACGTCGAGGATCTTTGTGTTGGGGAATGCAGTAATTTCAAAAAAATTCCTCCGCACACGCAAGATAATGGTGATGCATAGCAACGAGAGGGGAGAGTGTCGTCCACGTACCCTCGTACACCGTAAGCGGAAGCATTATGAAAACACGGTTGATGTAGTCGTATGTCTTCACGATCGACCGATCCTAGTACCGAATGTACGGCACCTCCGCGATCTGCACACGTTCAGCTCAGTGACGTCCCACGAACTCACGATCCAATAGAGCTTCGAGGGAGAGTTCCGTCAGCACGACGGCATGATGATGGTGTTGATGAAGCTACCGACGCAGGGCTTCGCCTAAGCACCGCTACGATATGACCGAGGTGGATTATGGTGGAGGGAGGCACCGCACACGGCTAAATGATCAACTGGTCAACTTGTGTGTCATGGGGTGCCCCCTATCCACGTATATAAAGGAGCAAGGGGAGGGGCCTGGCGGCCTCATAGGGTGCGCCCCAAGGGGGGAATCCTACTCCTACTAGGAGTAGGTTCCCCCTTTCCTAGTCCAACTAGGAGGGGAAGGAAAGAGGAGGAGAGGAAAAGGAAAGAGGGGGTCGGCCCCCAAAGCCCTAAACCAATTCGGTTTGGTCCTAGGGGGCGCACCCCACACTTCCTTGCTGCCCTCTATTTCCACTAAAGCCCACGAAGGCCCATTGACCCTCCTGGCGAATTCCCGTAACTCTCCGGTACTCCGAAAAATACTCGACTCACTCGGAACCTTTCCGATGTCCGAATACAGTCGACCAATATATCAATCTTTACGTCTCGGCCATTTAGAGACTCCTCGTCATGTCCTTGATCTCATCCGGGACTCCGAACTACCTTCGGTACATCAAAACACATAAACTCATAATACCCATCGTCACCGAACGTTAAGCGTGCGGACCCTACAAGTTCGAAAACTATGTAGACATGACCAAGACTCATCTCCAGTAAATAACCAATAGCAGAACCTGGATGCTCATATTGGTTCCTACATATTCTACGAAGATCTTTATCGATCAAACCGCATAACGGTATACGTTGTTCCCTTTGTCATCGGTATGTTACTTTCCCGAGATTCGATCATCAGTATCCTCATACCTAGTTCAATCTCGTGACTGGCAAGTCTCTTTACTCGTTCTGTAATGCTACATCGCATAACTAACTCATTAGTCACATTGCTTGCAAGGCTTATAGTGATGTGCATTACCGAGAGGGCCCAGAGATACCTCTCCGACAATCGGAGTGACAAATCCTAATCTTGATCCATGCCAACTCAACAAACACCATCGGAGACACTTCTAGAGCACCTTTATAATCACCCAGTTACGTTATGACGTTTGGTAGCACACAAAGTGTTCCTCCGGTATCTGAGAGTTGCATGATCTCATAGTCATATGAACATGTATAGTTATGGAGAAAGCAATAGCAACAAACTAAACGATCATCGTGCTAAGCTAACGGATGGGTCAAGTCAATCACATCATTCTCTAATGATGTGATCCCGTTAATAAAATGACTACTCATGTCTATGGTTAGGAAACATAACCATCATTGATTCAATGAGCTAGTCAAGTAGAGGCAAACTAGTGACACTCTGTTTGTCTATGTATTCACACATGTACTAAGTTTCCGGTTAATACAATTCTAGCATGAATAATAAACATTTATCATGATATAAGGAAATATAAATAACAACTTTATTATTGCCTCTAGGGCATATTTCCTTCACTTTGGTGATGCCGCGACGGAGATCGGTTCCGGAGTCGAGCCTCTGGAGCCGGACGAGTTGTCAATTCGGCCAAGGGCCCATCCCGATAGGACGAGTTCATCACGTGAATCCGTAGTGTATTCAAGGCCACCAAAGGTCACGATTCGACCTAGGGCGTAGTTTTCGATATAGGCTAGATGGCTCGTCGAGTCGATGCAAAAGACCATGCTGTCGAACACAAAAAGCTGGTCGGGCTTAAATGCTCACATGGTCATTTGCTCAGTTGATCTGTCGATGAGCCATCGATCGTTCTGGTGATCACACAGCGGAACTCTCAATGAAAGCACCAGTGTCAGTGTCAAAACCGGCAGAACTCGAGGTAGGGGGTCCCAAGCTATGGATCTCGGACAGATGGTAACAAGGACAGAGAGATGATGTTTTACCCGGGTTCGAGCCCTCTTGATGGAGGTAAAACTCTACGTCCTACTCTTGTTTATATTAATGAAGATGTATCAAGTATAGACTTGATCTATCGAGATCATAATATGTGGTCTAACTCCAGGGGTAGGTGAATGATATTGCATTGATTTCCGATCTATGGGCTGAACCCTATGGCTTATATACACCCCAAGGAGAGTATCTAGGGTTATAATGTCGATATCTAGGAGCCAGGCGGCAGGAGAGATCCTGGAGTATACGTCAAGTCTTCGGTGGAGGTAGTCTTGATCACACCTCCTGTGTATGGCCTTTGGAGTCCACCTTGACCATGAATGAGGGCCCGTCGGCCCAACCCAAGGATCTTGGGCTGGCTAGGTTAGCACCCCCCAATACAGGACACCATCACCGTTGTAGTTCAAAATGTTACTATCTTAATAGACTTTGTTGTATTTGATATGCCTGAGGACGATAACATGTCGATTATCCTTGGTAGACCCTTTTTGAATACTACAGGAGTTGTTGTTGATTGCAACAAAAGCAAGGTCACTTTTCATATCAATGGTAATGAGCATATGTTGCACTTTCCAAAGAAACTATTTCAAGTGAATGGTATTAATGTTATTGAAAAAGCTTCAACAATTACTATTGGAAGTTTTCAACTCATTATTCCTACTATTAAAAAGAAATGTGAAACACTTATAATTTGGTAGATGCACATCCCCGTTGAGGTAACTTAGTGTTATACGAAGATTCACCGGTTTCATGTTACTCGGAAATAGTTTGTTAATAAGAATTGATCAACCTTATTAATGGATTCTTTTTTAGGGTCATGTGGTCGATGAATTTAGTAAGCACAACCTTCTGTACTTACTTTTTGATCTTTGTTATTTTTAGTTAAATGCAATAAAATGCTATGATTATCCTATTTTCTGAATTACGAGTGCAACAAGAAATAGCCCAAAAAAGTGCTCAGAATGATGTGAAATTTTAACATCAATTTTTCTAGAATATTTAAGCATTTATGGCACTGAAAACACCCCGAGGGGATGCCCCAGGTGCCCACGAGGCACCAAGGCACGCCCACATGCCTGGGCGCGCCCTGGTGGCTTGTGGGCCCCACAGGGACCTCCTCACTTATTCCTTCAGCCCACTTCGTCTGTTACCTCTAGAAAAAAATCCTGGTGGCGCTCTCTCTTTCTCTCGTGTTCTTGCTCCCAAACCTGAGATTTTCGATCTCCTTGATCGGAGCTCCATTTTCGAAACTGTTTTGGTGGATTGCTACTTGGTATGTGACTCCTCAATTGCTGCAATTAGTTTTTGTTCTAGTGGATTATATTTTTCATAATTAGTTGCTCTTGGTGCTACTGAAAATGAGCTTGCATGTTGAATTCTTTGAGTTCCAAGTAGTTTGAATGCTTGATATAGCCTCTAGACATCCATATGAGTAGTTGCTATCAATCTTGTGAAGTTTTATCTACATCATTTTGTGGCCCGATAATTTCAGAAATTCGTTCGTAGAAAAACTGAACTTCTTTAGGAGGAGTTCTTCGAGGAGGAGGTCCTCGGAGGGGTCGTCAAGCGAGAGCTTGATACGACAGGCCTATGTTGAACCAAGGGCAAGCTCGATGCGGATTGCCGATACCAAATCATGTCGGTGGCCGTGTGACGAGTTCATGATAGGCGCGGGTATCAAATAAGAATTTGAACAATATATCCATAACACCGAGCTTGCGACCCTTCATCGCAGATAAGTGCACACAACACTACAACCTCACCATTTATTCACTAAAAAGTTATAGTTTCATCCCTGCACCTCTAGAGTTTTGTTTCACTTATATGGCCGAGCTTATAGTATGACTCTAGAAGAATTATGTGATGCATGCAAAATTCCATATTAGGGTTCACTAGATAAACCACAAAAATTTGATTATGGGATATTCCTGAGTAGTTTTTTCAACAGCGAGGATAGAGGAGTCACACAAGCTAGAATAAAAAGTATTCAATTTCCTTCTATTCATTACTTTGCATTGTTTAATGGAAAATGCATCATGGGTAAGCAAGACTGTAGTACACTTTGTGCCCCTAACTTGAGCATTATTCATACTGCTCTAACGGGCATCAGAAGATATAATCTTGGGGCAATTCTTGCACAAAGATTGCAACACAACGTGAGTAGTGGTCATTTTTATGGAGGAATTCATGCCTGTCACGTAGCTCCAAGGCTAGAAGTCTCACCAAGGCCCAATGATCCTATATTACCTAATAAATACTTAGACTTTGAGGCAATGCAATGCCACGATTTTATTAAGGATGGAGCTCGGAACTATGACAATAACCTAATATTCAATAAAAAACATATTATATCTGTTATTTTGCCTGCACCTGCTCTCTTTTATTTTTAGAGTAAACAAAGATATTTTATCTACAAGAGCGAGGCACTCGAGTACAATGCAGCAGTAGAAGCCACTCGTCTAGCTAAGGAGGCTGCGTGCAGAGCCTCCATGAGCTACCACTTTGATAATTACCCAGACCAGTGATGGTCATGATTACCAACCTAGGCGGAAGGCTAAGCTTGGGGGAGTACGTATTCTCACCAACATTACATTCATGTTCACACATTTCATTCCAGTTGTCGGTGTTCATCCTCTTTCATTGTATAATCCATGTTAGTTTTATTTCTTGCTTTCTTCTTATGTGTTTGAAAAACTTTGAGAAAATCCAAAAATATTTCTCGCTTCTTTTCAGGTTTTCTTTCTAGTTTAATTAGTTGTAGCATTAAAAGAAAACCCAAAAAGATTTCTCGTTTCTTCTTTTTCCTGTTGGGAGCTTTCCCATGTAAATAGTTTTTCTTGTTTTTGTTTTTCCTTAGTTAAATTTCTTCCTTCAAGAAAAACTAAAAACTCCAAAAGTATTGCAATGTGTTTCTCCAAAATTATTTTCCTTTTATTGAGTCGTCGTAGGGAGAAGACCATGATGAAAACGTTGAGTGGCTCTCATATGCATTATTGTTGATCTAACAAAGAGCCATATTACTTTGTCTTCTCCTTTGAATAAAATGTTTGCAGATTACAGCTTAGTCCACGACACTCTTGCACTATTATTATTTTCATATCATTCGGTCATGCAAGTGAAAGGCAATAATGACGATAATTTGATGAAATGGTCGTGGCAAGGAAAAGCGGGTATGGACTCAACTTGTTTTTTGTTTTGTAAATATGTTTAACTCAATATCCATGATTCAACATATTATGATTAAACATGTTTTTGATGACAATTAGAAATTATAGTTGCTCATGCCATGCCTAAGTAGCCAGGAGTGATAATGATTTATCTTGGGTGTCAACTTGTATTAAAATGGTTATGATGTAGTATGATAGTATGGTATCCTCCTCTGAATGATTCAAGTGGCTTGACTTGGCACATGTTCATGCCTGTAGTTGCTTCATAGGACCTCCGTACTATTAAGAGGGGTATAGGTTCTCAAAGCTTAGATCTGATGTGATGCTTAGCCCAGAACCTATGTGAGACTGAGAGAAATCTCTTTATGTTTCGAATGATTACCTGCCAGCAGTAGATGTTGTTCTTTGTGCTACAGGAGATATCTTTCAAACTAAGGAGTTAGCATTACTTGCTCCGCAAGGAATGTCACCGTTGTGCTCAATTTAAGACCATTGGACTCATGTGGTTCGGCAATTGGCTACTCCACATGTCCAATTTGGTCTTTTTCCCTTTAGGGAAGGTTGCGGCTATAAATAGCCACCCCGCTCCAACGTTTCCCGTTAGCTACTCCGCTTAAGATTTCTGAGAAGATTGATTGAGCATCCCCTCTCCGAGTGATTTGAGTTTAAGATCCACCGAGAGAAAAAACAAGAGCCGAAACTTAGATAGTGGTTGAGCATCACAGTAGTTCTGAGCTGAGAGTTCTTGTACCTATTACTCTTGAGAGTTGCGCACTCTTTAGACGGATAGGTGTCGGCTCGAGTGTTGAAGAGTCATTGTATTCATCGAGCAAGATCTTCAGCAACCAAGAGTCATTGTGGTTTGCAAAGAGGTCTGTCGAAGGTTTGGAGATCGCTGACAAGTATCTACCATGAGTGAAATCAACTGGACCTTATTTCCTAAACAACATGCTTGATTAGATTTTTTCTACCAAACCTTATTTCCGCTGCTGTGTTTGGGATCATTTCAAAATATTTGCAAGAATTTTTTAAATCTCCCATTCAGCCCCCTCTGGTCGATATACTCTCTATCCTAACAATTGGTATCAGAGCAGGTACTCCCTGTCTCTGTTTATTAAAGGTTTAACAACCTTGGAGTTTTGAGTATGTCGTATGCAGGTAGATCCTCGCACTCTAAAAGGTTTCCAATCTTCGATGGAAATGACTATGTCTACCGGAAAGAGAGAATGAAAATCAGACTTCAAGCCATCAACATAGAACTTTGGTAGATTGTGGAAACTTGATACACCATTCAACACCCTGATGCTCCGAATTTTGATAACAAATCTATGATGCGGTTGAATGCACAAGCAAAAGATATTATCTTTGACAATATCTCGAAAGAAATTTTCATTCGATTCCAAAAGCTTGACACTGTGAAGCAACTCTAGGATGCCATCAAAAATTCTCATGAAGAATTCATTACCAAAACAGACCCTCACACTGAAATACTCCATGCCATGTTTGCTGGTTTCAGAAGTCTTCGTAAGGAAAGTGCTATGGAACTCACTGATCGGTTGACCAATATTGTTGAAAGACTTCATCAACGAGGAGTACCAGATATCACCGATAGAGATGTGGTCAACAAGCTACTGAGTGCTCTTGATGCAACCTTCGATCCAATCGTAGCTGAAATCAGACGAAGACCAGACTAGCAAGAACTTCACTACATCGAGGTCATCACATTGTTGTCTATTCATGATGAAAAGATGGAACTTGAAAATGGAGATCAAGAATCATCTTCAAAAAGTGAAGGGGAAATTCTTTCACACTATGGCAGTTCACAAGAAGAAGATGTCGAGAATCAACATACTATCACAAGGGACTAGAAAGGCTCACAGAAAGGCTAAGTGATCTCAGAAGACAGAATCAGTGTCTCACAAATGATGACGAATTTGACTTGCCTGAATCTTCAAGAAAGTTACCTCCAAAAGAAATGAAGTGATTCAAGTGCAAAAAATTCGGTCACCTCATAGCAGACTGTCCTTGCTGGGATAAAAGACCTAGCAACAAATGGATGTATCTTCATGGCAATGGATTCGCTCGAATGGATCGTCACACTAAGCTCTCGAAGAAAAATGAATCTTCATCCTCTTCGATGAGACCAGTCATTGACGTGAAAGCCAGAGTAACCATCAAATCTAATAAGAAGAGGATATCACAGCTAAACAGAGCATGTGCTGATATGGACATGGAATCTAAAGATGAGACAACCGAATCAAAATCAAAATATGAAGAGCTTCACAAAAGGTTAGGAAGAAGCAATGCTTTCGTTGCTTATGAATCACCTGAGAAATCGCTCAAATCAGACACTGATGGCAATGCTTCAAGTGATGATGGATCAATCGCATTCTGTCTCATGGAAAAGACCTCTAAGGATCAGTATCGGCAAAACACCGAAAATATATGACTGAATATGTTGGGGAACGTAATAATTTCAAAATTTTCCTACGCACACGCAAGATCATGGTGATGCATAGCAACGAGAGGGGAGAGTGCCGTCCACGTACCCTCGTAGACCGTTAAGCGGAAGCGTTATAACAACACGGTTGATGTAGTCGTACGTCTTCACGATCGACCGATCCTCAGCACCGAACATACGGCACCTCCGCGATCAGCACACATTCAACTCAGTGACGTCCCGCGAACTCACGATCCAGTAGAGCTCGGGGAAGAGTTTCTTCAGCACGACGGTGTGGTGACGATGTTGATGAAGCTACCGCAGCGGGGCTTCTCCTGAACACCGCTACAGTATGACCGAGGTGGATTATGGTGGAGGGAGGCACCGCACAGATCTCAATGATCAACTTATATCTAGAGGTGCCCCCTGCCCCCGTATATAAAGGAGCAAGGGGGTGAGGCAGCCGGCGAGGAGGAGGCGCGCCAGGAGGAGTCCTACTCCCACCGGGAGTAGGACTCCCTCCTTTCCTAGTTGGAATAGGAGAAGGGGGAAGGAGGAGGGAGAGAGGAAGGAAAGGGGAGGCCCTCCTTGTCCAAGTCGAACTAGAGGGAGAGGGGGCGCGCAGCCTGCCCTGGCAGCCCCTCCTCTCTTCCACTAAGGCCCATCATGGCCCATTAAACCCCCGGGGGGTTCCAGTAACCCCCGGTACTCCCGTAAAATCCTGATTTCACCCAGAACACTTCTGATATCCAAATATAGGCTTCCAATATATAAATCTTTATGTCTCGACCATTCCGAGACTCCTCTTCATGTCCGTGATCACATCGGGGACTCCGAACTACCTTCGGTACATCAAAACATTTAAACTCATAAAACCGATCGTCATAGAACTTTAAGCGTGCGGACCCTACGGGTTCGAGAACTATGTAGACATGACCGAGACACGTTTCTGGTCAATAACCAATAGCGGAACCTGGATGCTCATATTGGTTCCTACATATTCTACGAAGGTCTTTATCGATCAAACCGCACAACACTATACGTTGTTCTCTTTGTCATCGGTATGTTACTTGCCCGAGATTCGATCGTCGGTATCCAATACCTAGTTCAATCTCGTTACCGGCAAGTCTCTTTACTCGTTCTGTAATACATCATCCTGTAACTAACTCATTAGTTATCTTGCTTGCAAGGCTTATAGTGATGTGTATTACCGAGAGGGCCCAGAGATACCTCTCCGACAATCAGAGTGACAAATCCTAATATTGATCTATGCCAACTCATCAAGTATCATCGGAAATACCTGTAGAGCACCTTTATGATCACCCAGTTACGTTGTGACGTTTGGTAGCACACAAAGTGTTCCTCCAGTATTCGGGATTTGCATAATCTCGTAGTCATAAGAACATATATAAGTCGTGAAGAAAGCAATAGCAGTAGACAAATGATCAAGTGCTAAGCTAACAAAATGGGTCAAGTCAATCACATCATTCTCCTAATGATGTGATCCCATTGATCAAATAACAACTCATGTCTATGGTTAGGAAACTTAACCATCTTTGATCAATGAGCTAGTCAAGTAGAGGCATACTAGTGACACTATGTTTGTCTATGTATTCACACATGTATTATGTTTCCGGTTAATACAATTCTAGCATGAATAATAAACATTTATCATGAAATAAGGAAATAACTTAATAACTTTATTATTGCCTCTAGGGCATATTTCCTTCAGTCTCCCACTTGCACTAGAGTCAATAAACTAGATTACACAGTAATGATTTTAACACCCATGGAGCCTTGGTGTTGATCATGTTTTGCTCGTGGAAGAGGCTTAGTCAACGGATTTGCAATATTCGGATCCGTATGTATCTTTCAAATCTCCATGTCTCCCACCTGGACTTGATCCCGGATGGACTTGAAGCGTCTCTTTATGTGCTTGGTTCTCTTGTGAAATCTGGATTCCTTTGCCAAGTCAATTGCACCAGTATTGTCACAAAAGATTTTCATTGGACCCGATGCACTAGGTATGACACCTAGATCGGATATGAACTCCTTCATCCAGACTCCTTCATTCACTGCTTCCGAAGCAGCAATGTACTCCTCTTCACATGTAGATCCCACCACGACACTCTGTTTAGAACTGCTCCAACTGACAGATGCACTGTTTAACATAAACACATATCCGGTTTGTGATTTAGAATCGTCCGGATCAGTGTCAAAGCTTGCATCAAAGTAACCATTTAAGATGAGCTCTTTGTCACCTCTGTAAACGAGAAACATATCCTTGGTCCTTTTCAGGTACTTCAGGATGTTCTTGATCGTTGTCCAGTGATCCACTCCTGTATTATTTTGGTACCTCCCTGCTAAGCTAATAGCAAGGCACACATCATGTCTGGTACACAGGATTGCATGCATGATAGAGCCTATGGCTGAAGCATAGGGAACACTTTTCATTTTCTCTCTATCTTCTGCAGTGGTCGGACATTGAGTCTTACTCAACTTCACACCTTGTAACACAGGCAAGAACCCTTTCTTAGCTTGATCCATTTTGAACTTCTTCTTCAAAACTTTATCAAGGTATGTGCTCTGTGGAAGTCCAATTAAGCGTCTTGATCTATCTCTATAGATCTTTATGCCCAATATATAAGCAGCTTTACCGAGGTCTTTCATTGAAAAACTCTTATTCAAGTATCCTTTTATGCTATCCAGAAATTCTATATCATTTCCAATCAGCAATATGTCATCCACATATAATATTAGAAATGCTACAGAGCTCCCACTCACTTTCTTGTAAATACAGGCTTCTCCAAAAGTCTATATAAAACCATATGATTGGATCACACTATCAAAACATTTATTCCAACTACGAGATGCTTTCACTAGTCCATAAATGGATCGCTGGAGCTTGCACACTTTGTTAGCTCCCTTCGGATCGATAAAACCTTCAGGTTGCATCATATACAACTCTTCTTCCAGAAATCCATTAAGGAATGCAGTCTTTACATCCATTTGCCAAATTTCATAATCATAAAACGCGGCAATTGCTAACATGATTTGGATGGACTTAAGCATCGCTACAGGTGAGAAGGTCTCATCGTAGTCAACTCCTTGAACTTGTCGAAAACCTTTTGCAACAAGTCGAGCTTTGTAGACAGTAACATTGCCGTCAGCGTCTGTCTTCTTCTTGAAGATCCATTTATTCTCGATGGCTTGCCGATCATCGGGCAAGTCAACCAAAGTCCACACTTTGTTCTCATACATGGATCCCATCTCAGATTTCATGGCCTCACGCCATTTTGCAGAATCTGGGCTCATCATCGCTTCTTCATAGTTTGTAGGTTCGTCGTGGTCAAGTAACATGACCTCCAGAACTGGATTGACGTACCATTCTAGCGCAGATCTTGGTCTGGTTGACCTACGAGGTTCGGTAGTAACTTGTCTGAAGTTTCATGATCATCATCATTAGCTTCCCCACTAATGGTGTAGATGTCGCAGGAACCAGTTTCTGTGATGAACTACTTTCCAATAAGGGAGCAGGTACAGTTACCTCATCAAGTTCTACTTTCCTCCCACTCACTTCTTTCGAGAGAAACTCCTTCTCTAGAAAGGATCCATTCTTAGCAACAAATATCTTGCCTTCGGATCTGTGATAGAAGGTGTACCCAATAGTTTCCTTTGGATATCCTATGAAGACACATTTCTCCTATTTGGGTTCGAGCTTATCAGGTTGAAGCTTTTTCACATAAGCATCGCAGCCCCAAACTTTAATAAACGACAACTGTGGTTTCTTGCAAAACCATAGTTCATAAGGAGTCATCTCAACGGATTTTGATGGTGCCCTATTTAACGTGAATGCAGCCGTCTCTAAAGCATAACCCCAAAACGATAGCGGTAAATCAGTAAGAGACATCATAGATCGCACCATATCTAGTAAAGTACGATTACGACGTTCGGACACACCATTACGCTGTGGTCTTCCGGGTGGCGTGAGTTGCGAAACTATTCCGCATTGTTTCAAATGTAGGCCAAACTCGTAACTCAAATATTCTCCTCCACGATCAGATCGTAGAAACTTTATTTTCTTGTTATGATGATTTTCCACTTCACTCTGAAATTCTTTGAACTTTTCAAATGTTTCAGACTTATGTTTCATTAAGAAGATATACCCATATCTGCTTAAATCATCTGTGAAGGTGAGAAAATAATGATACCCGCTGCGAGCCTCAATATTCATTGGACCACATACATCAGTATGTATGATTTCCAACAAATCCGTTGCTCGCTCCATAGTTCTGGAGAACGGCGTTTTAGTCATCTTGCCCATAAGGCATGGTTCGCAAGAACCAAGTGATTCATAAGCAAGTGATTCCAAAAGTCCATCAGTATGGAGTTTCTTCATGCGCTTTATAGCAATATGATCCAAATGGTAGTGCCACAAATAAGTTGCACTATCATTATCAACTCTGCATCTTTTGGCTTCAATATTATGAATATGTGAATCACTACTATCGAGATTCAATAAGAATATACCACTCTTTAAGGGTGCATGACCATAAAAGATATTACTCATATAAATAGAACAACCATTATTCTCGGATTTAAATGAATAACCATCTCGCATCAAACAAGATCCAGATATAATGCTCATGCTTAACGCTGGCACCAAATAACAGTTATTTAGGTCTAAAACTACTCCCGAAGGTAGATGTAGAGGTAGCATGCCGACGGCGATCACACCGACTTTGGAACCATTTCCCACGTGCATCGTCACCTCGTCCTTAGCCAGTCTTCGCTTAATCTGTAGTCCATGTTTTGAGTTGCAAATAATAGCAACAGAACCAGTATCAAATACCCAGGTGCTACTGCGAGCTCTGGTGAGGTACACATCAATAACATGTATATCACGTATACCTTTGTTCACCTTGCCATCCTTCTTATCCGCCAAATACTTGGGGAAGTTCCGCTTCCAGTGACCAGTCTGTTTGCAGTAGAAGCACTTAGTCTCAGGCTTAGGTCCAGATTTGGGTTTCTTCTCCTGAGCAGCAACGTGTTTGTCGTTCTTCTTGAAGTTCCCCTTTTTCTTCCCTTTGCCTTTTTTCTTGAAACTGGTGGTCTTATTGACCATCAACACTTGATGCTCCTTCTTGATTTCTATCTCCACAGCCTTTAGCATCGCGAAGAGCTTGGGAATAGTCTTATTCATCCCTTGCATATTATAGTTCATCGTGAAGATTTTGTAGCTTGGTGGCAGTGATTGAAGAACTCTGTCAATGACACTATCAACAGGAAGATTAACTCCCAGTTGAGTCAAGTGATTATGATACCCAGACATTTTGAGTATATGCTCACTGACAGAACTATTCTCCTCCATCTTGCGGCTATAGAACTTATTGGAGACTTCATATCTCTCAATCCGAGCATTTGCTTGAAATATTAACTTCAACTCCTGGAACATCTCATATGCTCCATGACGTTCAAAACGTCGTTGAAGTCCCTGTTCTAAGCCATAAAGCATGGCACACTGAACTATCGAGTAGTCATCAGCTTTACTCTACCAAACGTTCTTAATGTTGTCAGCAGCAGGCCTGGCACCCAGCGGTGCTTCCGGGACATAATTCTTCTGTGCAGCAATGAGGATAATCCTCAAGTTATGGACCCAGTCTGTGTAATTGCTACCATCATCTTTCAACTTTGCTTTCTCAAGGAATGCATTAAAATTCAACGGAACAACATCATGGGCCATCTATATACAACAACATAGATAAGCAAAATACTATCAGGTACTAAGTTCATGATAAATTTAAGTTCAATTAATCATATTACTTAAGAACTCCCACTTAGATAGACATCCCTCTAATCATCTAAGTGATCACGTGATCCATATCAACTAAACCAAGACCGATCATCACGTGAAATGGAGTAGTTTTCAATGGTGAACATCACTATGTTGATCATATCTACTATATGATTCACGCTCGACCTTTCGGTCTCAGTGTTCCGAGGCCATATCTGCATATGCTAGGCTCGTCAATTTTAACCCGAGTATTCTGTGTGTGCAAAACTGGCTTACACCCGTTGTAGATGGACGTAGAGCTTATCACACCCAATCATCACGTGTTGTCTCGGCACGACGAACTTTGGCAACGGTGCATACTCAGGGAGAACACTTTTATCTTGATATTTAGTGAGAGATCATCTTATAATGCTACCGTCAAACAAAGCAAAATAAGATGCATAAAGGATAAACATCACATGCAATCAATATAAGTGATATGATATGGCCATCATCATCTTGTGCTTGTGATCTCCATCTCCGAAGCACCGTCATGATCACCATCGTCACCGGCGCGACACCTTGATCTCCATTGTAGCATCGTTGTCGCCTCGCCAACTATTGTTTCTACGACTATCGCTACCGCTTAGTGATAAAGTAAAGCAATTAAAGGGCAATTGCATTGCATACAATAAAGCTACAACCATATGGCTCCTCCCAGTTGCCGATAACTCAGTTACAAAACATGATCATCTCATACATAAATATAGCATCATGTCTTGACCATATCACATCACAACATGCCCTGCAAAAACAAGTTAGACATCCTGTACTTTGTTGTTGCAAGTTTTACATGGCTGCTACGGGCTGAGAAAGAACCGTTCTTACCTACGCATCAAAACCACAACGATA
This sequence comes from Triticum aestivum, assembly GCF_018294505.1. Lineage (NCBI taxonomy): Eukaryota > Viridiplantae > Streptophyta > Magnoliopsida > Poales > Poaceae > Triticum > Triticum aestivum. The sequence goes on along the minus strand of NC_057800.1, from coordinate 196,947,246 downwards.
GTTCATCAAGTTGGTGTTGTTTTAACCTTCTCAAGGACCGGGCGTAGCCACACTCGGTTCAACTAAAGTTGGAGAAACTGACACCCGCCAGCCACCTGTGTGCAAATGTCACAACCCTAGAATTTGATTGCATTTAGTTTCATAAGCATCCATGCATCAGTTCTATATTTGTTTGAAATTTGAAATGGGGATGACAAGCCCTAGCACTAAATGAAATGCAATTAGGATCAAAATAAAAATATTTTCAATGAACCCAGAATGCCCTTTAGAAAAGTTAATTATTTTTTATAAAGGTGAAAACCTCTGCCAAAAATGATGCACATATTTTTTTAGGCCAATCTGGATTTTTGAATAACCCATATTGTATTTGAATTGGGGCATTTGAATACTATTAATATCTTTAAATGCTCCAATAATTCTGAAAATAGTCAAGGGCCTCTGTAATAATTAATTTAATGGCCACAATTATTTCCAGGATTTATTAAAATGATTAGGGTTATAAACTAAATCAAAACAAAATAACAAAAATAGAAAAGCAAAACAAATTAGTAAAGAGAGAGAGAGTTTTACCTGGGCTTACCTGGCCGGCCCAGTGGACAGCCCAGCCCACTGGCCTGGTGCTAGTCATCTCTAAGCTCTGCCAGTAGTCAGAGGCGGGACAGCGCATGCGCGCGCGAGGCGCCACGCCTCCTCCCTGCTCGCTTGCCTCACCGGACACCTCGAAGCCCCTCCTCGATGCCACGCGACCCTTGGACCCTCTCTCACTCTCCCTCGAGCTCTCTCCCTCTCCCGTGCCTTCTCCCCCTCCTCTGGCTCCCTCTTCCCCCCCCCCCCACCGAGCGGAGCTCGTCGCAGCCGCTCATCATTGTCGTAGCCGCCGCCTCTCCCTCGCCTCTTTGAGCTGTCCCCGAGCTCTGCCACGACGTCTTCGTCCTCTCCACGGGGTCAAGCGGCGCCAGGAGCTCTGCTTCGTCCCCAACGCCGCAGTCTTCCTCCTCGGCCGTCCGAGATCGCCGGCAACGCCATGAAACCGTCCAGCCACCCCCGAGCCAGCTGACATGTTCATCTTCCCCGTCGTGAGCTCCTGACCCGAACCCCCCTCTCTGTTTTCTCTGCTGCAAGCCTTAGCTGACACACCTCGCCTGCCCGCATGCGCCGCCGCCTCAGCTCCTCGCCGTCGTGGCCACCTACACCGGAGCTCAAAACCGAGTGCATCACCGCGCGTAGCGCGTCACCACGGGGCCGTAGCAACCACCCGTTGCTCCTGCCATGCCCTTCAGCGTCGAGTCCGTCGACGTCCGAACTCCGGCGCCGCTCCGCTTGTCGGTGCCGTCGACTTCGGCCGCGCCGGCCCCTCTCGTGTGCTTCCCTGGATGCGGCGCACGCCTAGCTCCACGCAGAGCCCCTCCGCCATCCTTTTGGTTGCCTGAGGGCAAAAGCCGAGCCTCCGCCGTGCGTGCTGTCGCCGGCGACGAGCCGCCGGTGTGTTAGGCCTGTTGACCAGGGGTTTGACCTCCCCTGGGTCATTGACATGTGGGGCCAGCCCCTGCTAATTACCTAGTTTAGGTTTAACTAAAATAGGATTAGCCCTGTGACACTGACATGCGGGCCCCACCGTCCAGGTTTGACCTGCACCGAGCTGTTGACCTGCTGACGTCACTATGAGGTCATGCTGACGTAATAATTCCTTTCTGGAATTTAAATAAAATCTTAAATGATTTATTATTTCCAGAAAATATCCAAAACTTCTAAAGTTCATAGAAATTAAACCGTAACTCCAAATCAAATAATTTATATATGAAAAATTATCAGAAAAATCCAAAGAATCTGTTTATGGCATTTTTATGCATGTTTGAACAAGTTAACCTCACTGAATAAGACAATTCAACATTATGGAATAAATGGTAATTAGTTTTGGAGTTGGAATTTGCTATAGGTTTGAATTCCACTTCAATGAATACGACTAACTGTTACACTAGGTCAATTCAGTACTTTAATATGACATATCATTCATATGAATGTGCATTGCATTGATTGTGGTTCCTTTTGTGTTTGTCGGTGGTTGTTCCCTCTTAGTAGACGATGTTTCCGACGACGTGATCGATGACACTGATGAAGAGCTATATCATCTTCAGAAGTGCCAGGCAAGCAAAACCCCCTTGTTCATTCTGATACAATCCCACTCTCTCGCTCCTGCTCTCTTTTACTGCATTAGGACAACAACGATTCATCTATTACTTGCTGTGGTAGTTGAACCCCTTATCCTCTGCATGACATGTCATTGCCACAGTAAATAGATGAAACCCACTAGCATGAGTAGGAGTTGTTTGAGCCCTGATGTGCCTACTCATTCATGCTTGTTTGTCATGCTTGCTACTGCTTAGAGTTGAGTCAGGTCTGATTCATCGGGGATGAATTAGAATAGTGATGAACAGTCCTACTATGTGTGAGCTAAGTGTGTGAACACGATTTGGTAAAGGTAGCGGTGAGAGGCCATGTAGGAGTACATGGTGGGTTGTCTCATTGAAACCGTTCTTAGGAACTGAGTTCTGTGTTTGTGATCCATGAACAGCTACTACCACGCATTGGGCCCGAAACCAATGGACCCTCTCGACTTATTAACTGCCCTTGTCCTCTGTCCAGGAGTTGCAACTAGTTTCTGGTGTTTGTAGGATATGTGTTGGCGGCCATGCGTGGCGCTGACCTTAGGGGTGGGCTATGATGCGGTAGATACACCGTGGCACGGTGTACTGGGCGCCCGTTTGGTGTCTTTGGAACCCTGCACACATCGTTTGCGGCTATGAGCGAAACTCCGGCCAGATCTCCTCGCGGATGGAACCCGAATAGGCGATTAACCTGGACTAGAGACTTGTGTGGTTAGTCAGGTCGTGGCCCACACCCTCTCCAGGCTTCCGCTTGAAGGTTGTCGAGATACATGATGTGTATATGGTGATAAGTGGTGGGAGCGTGTGTGAAGAAGTACACCCCAGCAGGGTTATCATTATCTATTCGAATAGCCGGATTCCTCGGATATGGAAACTTGGACCCCTTGCATAGTTCATAGACAAGTGAAAGTGGATACTCTAAAATGCGCAAGATAAGCATGAGTGCTATGGATGGCGTTCTCGTAGGGAGACGGGAGCGGGTCCATAGTGGTGTATTGATATGGTGAATATGTGGACTCGTGTGCGCCACCTCAAAAGAGTTGCTTGCAGTCGTAGTTCAGTTTAGCCACTGAGTCAAAGCTGGCTTGCTACAGTTAAACTCCACCACCCCCCTTGTTGATGCCGATGCATATGTAGTTAGTTCTGATGTAAGTCTTGATGGGTACATTTGTACTCACATTTGCTTAATTTATGTTTTGCAGAGAGACTTCAGTCTTGCTAGTAGTTCCACGTGGACTTCGACTTTTAGCTTGATACCTCAGCTACAATATTGTGCCCTCGGCAGGATCTGGTAGATAGTCAGGCTTCTTAGCCTTTTTCATTTGTAGATGTATGTACTCAGACATGTTAAGCTTCCGCATGTGCTTTGATTTGTATGCTATGATTGTTGGGTCATGAGACCCATGTGTGTAATATCTCGCTCCTCGGAGCCTAATGAATAAATACTTGAGTCGTAGAGTTATGTTGTGATGCCATGTTGTATTTACACATATCCAGCATATTGTGTGTATGATTGAAATGTTTGGTATGTGTGGGATCTGACAATCTAGTTGTTTATCCTTGGCAGCCTCTCTTATGGGGAAATGTAGTCTAGTGCTTCCATGAGCCATAGTAGTCCGCTGCAGCCCGGTTCACTGGAGTCCTGCTAGCCCAGCACTACTGCTCAGGACACTTGACTGGCCGGCATGTGTTTCACATTGTTCCTGTGTCTGTCCCTTCGGGGAAATGTCATGCGGTGACATCCGGAGTCCTGCCTAGCCTGCTACAGCCCGGGTTACCGGAGTCCTGTTAGCCCAGTGCTACAGCCCGGATTCACACGCTGCTGACCGACATGCTCGATGTGATTCATGTATGCCTGTCCCCATAGGTTGGTGCCGCTTTGGGTTCACGACTAGCCATGTCGGCCCGGGTTCTCTGTCATATGGATGCTAGCGACACTATCATATACGTGAGCCAAAAGGCACAAACGGTCCCAGGCCATGGTAAGGCGACACCTGTGGGAATACCATGCGTGAGGCCGCAAAGTGATATGAGGTGTTACCGGCTAGATCCATGTGACTTGGAATCGGGGTCCTGACAGCTTTGGTATCAGAGCCTGACTGCCTGTAGGATTACCAAGCCATACTGGTCGAAGTTGAGTCTAGAAATTCTTTAGTTATATACGGGAATTGATTGTGGAAGGGAACGTAAGGCTCTTTTTACTTCTTTACCTTATGCCCTTCTGATCTGAGTCATCCTCTTCTCTTCTACGGGGATTAAGAACTAGGCTTCTCATCTTTCTATCAGGATCACGTGTTACTAATCCGTAGACTCGTAGGATTGTTGGTCTCAAGCCCCAGTTCAGTTCCTACTACTTCCATTTGTTCATAGCTGGCCTCAGAACCTTGATATTGTGATGTCGAGTGGTTATGCCACCATTTTGCAGGATGTCTCAAATCATTTTGAGCATTTACAGCCGTTATGATGTCCGAGTCATCCCAGGTTTCTAAATAGTCGGATGCATTTGCAACTCCCTTCTTTCTATTCCCGATGTTCCTTTGGGCCAGATTAACCACACTAACCAGTGGGTTGAGATACTCCATTGCCTCTACATATATGTTGGAGCTATTATTATGACCCTAGGTGTCTTAGAGGACCACCTACTAATCTAGCCATGTTTTGTGTTCCCAGTGTGATAACTCTGGCCATCATTCTCGAAAGCATCATGTGATGTTATTAGCTATTAGGCATTCTATTCCTGGGTTCTTGAACCCGAGATTCACCCTACTTACCTCATGTTGTTAGTATTTGCTAGTTCCCTTAAGATATTAGTAACCTTTGCGATAGTCCTCGAGGTCCGTGATATCTCATTCTTCCAATACCATGAACCATCATGGTAGAAGTTCTTTGGAACCAAAAGATCACAACCAGGGTGCTCTTGAGGAGTAATCCATTCATAATGTGAACCTGCCAGTCCCTTTTTTTCTGCATGGGTTATCTGGAAGAAATATGTTGAACTTGTTCGACATACTAATCTATGCATCCACAACTCAGAAAGATATATGTTCCTTTGAGTTGTCTCTCTTTAGTTGAATTATGACCTTCGTCTATCAATTTATAGTCAAGAGTATGCGTGCATTCATTCGTCGATGCCCATTATTCTTGGGGTCTGTCAAGCCATTCTATTCCAGAAAGACTAGGAGAAACAAGCTCCAGTACCTCATCCATTTCCAGGATTGGGTCAAAGCAGTTGTATTCTACAGATCAAATGCAATCAAGCTTTTGGTCTGTTCTACCCTAAAGTATTACCCACTTTATGTCAGGAACGTCATGAGAATTGCACCTTCTCTTATGAATTCTTGACGTAGTGATACTTCTCGCCATCATTATTCATTCCTCGGTGTCGTGTTGTCACAACCGGAATGCCGACAAGTGAATCGTCACGTGTGAAATCAATACTCCTAGCAACCGTGTTGCTTGGTAGTTAACGGACAATAATATCATTCTCAGCGTGTTGAATTTTGGACCACTATTCTAAGATTGATTGTGCTATCTAGTCCATTTTCTTGGTGCACCCTTCGATCAATGAGTTAGGATTGTGTCAATCCCTCGCTCTTTTGATCATGTCATCTTGCCTTGAAAAGCAAGATTGTTCTTGAGCTTAGTAACATATCGGTGGTTCGTGATTTTCCGGATATCTTCTCAGAAGTGTTACCAGGTTGTCACCTGACCGCTATGTTGAGTTCGTGATCAAGTTGGTTTCTTGAAAACCACTCCTCCAAGAATCCGTGTTGGATACCCCTGAGCTAGTTGGTTAAGCTAAACAACAACTTGGAGAGTTGGAAGATAAAAGCTTACCAAATTTAGTTCGTTTCAAAGGGATATCTTTGTGTTGTGTGTTAGTTGAAGAAAGATGATATCTTCCTTTATTGATCCTCGTGATCAGTTGTTGGTGCTATTATCTTATCCAATTCTTGATTTGAGTGTGGGCTATCATCAAATCAAATCAGAACCAACGATATTCGTAATGTTTTCTACTCGTGGTTGACTCCTCGAGCATACACCATTACATCTTTTGGTCTGACCAATAATATCATCTTGTTCACATAATTATGGAATTCCACTTATATGGAAACCTAGATAAATTGTTGTTGAGCCCATCGACAACATCCTTATCTTCTCCATGATTTTGCTGGACATTAAGCTAGTGTTGGAACCTTTGTAAACAATGCCTTCGAGTCCCGTCCCTGAGGTATATGTTTGGATGAGAGAAGTGACTTCCTCTAATTCACGTGTATCTAACGTAAGTTGCCGCCATGAATTCGAGAAAGTTTGTTTTTGCTTCCTTTGGAATCATCCCAAGTCAGTCACGCATGTGTGAAGTATTCTATGGTTTGATAGACTGATCATCTCCATTCCATATGTATTCCTAGCACACAAAGCCACTGATTGATTTGTTCAAGGATAAGAATTTCAAATGCTATTCCTAAAGGGCCTAGACAGACATGCACAAGACTTCCTTATTTTCAATGATGGTTCCCAACCAGAACTCGGTAGTGTTTTACTATAAGACTACTATGTGGTCATGCTTGTCTAGGACAGTGTGTTCACAGGTATGTAGCAGAACCAGCTCATGTTTTGGAGCTTGCTATCATAGTTCATTTCCTGAGAATCTCGCAACTCCATCTCTTCGAATTGTGTTGCAAACTTTCTTTTCCAGACATGTTGTCTGAATTATCCTGTTACCAACCAGATTTGAATCTCAGGCAGATATGATGGTTGAAACTTCTTCCAAGAACTATGATATAGATTCCAGTGAAGTGGACGCACCTAGCTGGAAGCACTATTATTGTAGTATCTTGATTAAGACGTTTGGTCACTTCCCATGAGGATGTCGTATGACTTATTCCACAAGTTGTTCCTTATGGATTTTCGTGCTCCCGAAGTCCGACCTTTACTTGATGGCCATGTTGATGCTTTTAAGCATTGACCGTGGTACCTAGTACATCAAGGAGAACATTAGAAGCAGAGTGCTAAATGTCTCTCGGTCGATCATCCACATTTGCTTCTTTGGCATTACTAAGGAAAAATCTGAGAAAGTGATGTCCTTCTTTGCATCTGCATCCTCCATCACCGTTTATCATGGTAGTATGATGTGTTGCCAGGATCCTCAGCACGGATGTTGTTAAAACCTTGATGAATACGGAAATGCTCAAGTTCTTGAGAGCACGCTCAGTCATTGGGTTATATCCTCGGTATCAATTGGAATGTGCCTTCCGTTGCCGAGTTGTCCTATAACTCTAGTTTCCTCTCCAAACTAAGTATGCCATTTTTTCGAATTCATTCAAATGATCAATCGTGATTTTCCTTAGGCTGGTATAGAGAGTTTCAATGATCTCTGTATCAAAAGTAATTCGTTTTGCCACTTAAGGGAATAATTCTACGAGTCACCTTCCCCGAGGTGTTCCGTTATGGTATCATGGGCAACTTAACTCCTCTCTACTTTCAAACCCCCCTCACCATCTATTTAAGCATCGAATTGTTGCCTACCAACTTGAACCTTCGTCATATGTTTCTTCCATCCCTCTCGATGTGTTTTTCGTGTCTCAGCTCAAGAGGTGTTTCAACATCTCACACCATGAGTTGATCGTGAGTTGCTCGATCTTTGAGAAGATCAATTCCTATAGAGTTTCTTTCTGTCATCATCATGTTGGATGAAGATCTAAAAAGCAAAGACGTCAAGATCAATTGGAGAAATAAATCAACATCTTCGAGAAGGGCAATCGGATCATGAAGATCGTGTTAGCTTTGTGACCCCTCTGTCTTCTTACCTCACGTCTTGAATCTTGGGACGAGATTCTTGTTTAGTGGGGGTGAGTTGTCACAACCCTAGAATTTGATTGCATTTAGTTTCATAAGCATCCATGCATCCTGCCTATATTTGTTTGAAATTTGAAATGGGGATGACAAGCCCTAGCACTAAATGAAATGCAATTAGGATCAAAATAAAAATATTTTCAATGAACCCAGAATGCCCTTTAGAAAAGTTAATTATTTTTTATAAAGGTGAAAACCTCTGCCAAAAATGATGCACATATTTTTTAGGCCATTCTGGATTTTTGAATAACCCATATTGTATTTGAATTGGGGCATTTAAATACTATTAATATCTTTAAATGCTCCAATAATTCTGAAAATGGTTAAGGGCCTCTGTAATAATTAATTTAATGGCCACAATTATTTCTAGGGTTTATTAAAATGATTTGGGTTATAAACTAAATCAAAACAAAATAACAAAATTAGAAAAGCAAAACAAATTAGTAAAGAGAGAGAGTTTTACCTGGGCTTACCTGGCCGGCCCAGTGGACGGCCCAGCCCACTGGCCTGGTGCCAGTCATCCCTAAGCTCTGCCAGTAGGCAGAGGCGGGACAGCGCACGTGCGCGCGAGGCGCCACGCCTCCTCCCTGCTTGCCTGCCTCACCGGACACCTCGAAGCCCCTCCTCGACGCCACATGACCCCTGGACCCTCTCTCACTCTCCCTCGAGCTCTCTCCCTCTCCCGTGCCTTCTCCCCCTCCTCTGGCTCCCTCTCCCCCCCCCCACCAAGCGGAGCTCGTCGCCACCGCTCATCGTTGCCGTAGCCGCCGCCTCTCCCTCGCCTCTCTGAGCTGTCCCCGAGCTCTGCCACGACGTCATCGTCCTTTCCACGGAGTCAAGCGGTGCCAGGAGCTCTGCTTCGTCCCCAACGCCGTCGTGTTCCCCCTCGGCCGTCCGAGATCGCCGGTAACGCCACGGCACCGTCCGGCCACCCTCGAGCCAGCTGACATGTTCATCTTCCCCACCGTCAGCTCCTGACCCGAAACCCCCTCTCTGTTTTCTCCGCTACAAACCATAGCTGACACACCTCGCCTGCCCGCACGCGCCGCCGCCTCAGCTCCTCGCCGCCGTGGCCACCTACACCGGAGCTCAAAACCGAGCGCATCACCGCGCGTAGCGCGTCACCATGGGGCCGTAGCAACCACCCTTTGCTCCTGTCGTGCCCTGTGGTGTCGAGTCCATCGATATCCGAACTCCAGCACCGCTCCGCTCGTCGGTGTCGTCGACTCCGGCCACCCCGGCCCCTCTTGTGTGCTTCCCTGGATGCGGCGCACGCCTAGCTCCATGTAGAGCCCCTCCGCCATCCTTTTGGTCGCCTGAGGGCGAAACCCGAGCCTCCGCCGTGCGTGCTGTCGCCGGCGACGAGCCGCCGGCGTGTTAGGCCTGTTGACCAGGGGTTTGACCTCCCCTGGGTCATTGACATGTGGGGCCAGCCCCTGCTAATTACCTAGTTTAGGTTTAACTAAAATAGGATTAGCCCTGTGACACTGACACGCGGGCCCCACCGTCCAGGTTTGACCTGGACCAAGCCGTTGACCTTCTAACGTCACTGTGAGGTCATGCTGATGTAATAATTCCTTTCTGGAATATAAATAAATCTTAAATGATTTATTATTTCCAGAAAATATCCAAAACTTCTAAAATTCATAGAAATTAAACCGTAACTCCAAATGAAATAATTTATATATGAAAAATTATTAGAAAAATCCAAAGAATCTATTTATGGAATTTTCATGCATGTTTGAACAAGTAAACCTCACTGAATAGGACAATTCATGATTATGGAATAAATGGTAATTAGTTTTGGAGTTGGAATTTGCTATAGGTTTGAATTCCACTTCAATGAATACGACTAACTGTTGCACTAGGTCAATTCAGTACTTTAATATGGCATATCATTCATATGAATGTGCATTGCATTGATTGTGGTTCCTTTTGTGTTTGTCGGTGGTTGTTCCCTCTTAGTAGACGATGTTTCCGACGACGTGATCGATGACACCGATGAAGAGCTATATCATCTTCAGAAGTGCCAGGCAATCAAAACCCCCTTGTTCATTCTGATACAATCCCACTCTCTCGCTCCTTCTCTCTTTTACTGCATTAGGACAACAACGATTCATCTGTTACTTGTTGTGGTAGTTGAACCCCTTATCCTCTGCATGACCTGTCATTGCCACAGTAAATAGATGAAACCCACTAGCATGAGTAGGAGTTGTTTGAGCCCTGATGTGCCTACTCATTCATGCTTGTTTGTCATGCCTGCTACTGCTTAGAGTTGAGTCAGGTCTGATTCATCGGGGATGAATTGGAATAGTGATGAACATGTCCTACTGTGTGTGAGCTAAGTGTGTGAACATGATTTGGTAAGGATAGCGGTGAGAGGCCATGTAGGAGTACATGGTGGGTTGTCTCATTGAAACCGTTCTTAGGAACTGAGTTCTGTGTTTGTGATCCATGAACAGCTACTACCACGCATTGGGCCTGAAACCAATGGACCCTCTCGACTTATTAACTGCCCTTGTCCTCTGTCCAAGAGTTGCAACTAGTTTTTGGTGTTTGTAGGATATGTGTTGGAGGCCGTGCATAGCGCTGACCCTAGGGGTGGGCTATGATGCGGTAGATACACCATGGCACGGTGTACCGGGCGCCCGTTTGGTGTCTCGGGAACCCTGCACACATCAATTGGGGCTGTGAGCGAAACTCCGGCCGGATCTCCTCACGGATGGAACCCGAATAGGCGATAAACCTGGACTAGAGACTTGTGTGGTCAGTCAGGTCGTGGCCGACACCCTCGCCAGGCTTCTGCTTGAAGGTTGCCGAGATACATGACGTGTATATGGTGATAAGTGGTGGGAGCGTGTGTGAAGAAGTACGCCCCTGCAGGGTTATCATTATCTATTCGAATAGCCGGATTCCTCAGATATGCAAACTTGGACCCCTTGCATAGTTCATAGACAAGTGAAAGTGGATACTCTAAAATGCGCAAGATAAGCATGAGTGCTATGGATGGCGTTCTCGTAGGGAGACGGGAGCGGATCCATAGTGGTGTATTGATATGGTGAATATGTGGACTCGTGTGCGCAACCTCAAAAGAGTTGCTTGCAGTCGTAGTTCAGGTTAGCCACTGAGTCAAAGCTGGCTTGCTGCAGTTAAACTCCACCACCCCCCTTGTTGATGCCGACGCATATGTAGTTAGTTCTGATGTAAGTCTTGCTGGGTACATTTGTACTCACGTTTGCTTAATTTATGTTTTGCAGAGAGACTTCAGTCTTGCTAGTAGTTCCACATGGACTTCGACTTTTAGCTTGTGATACCTCAGCTACGATCTTGTGCCCTCGGCAGGATCTGGTAGATAGTCAGGCTTCTTAGCCTTTTTCATTTGTAGATGTCTATACTCAGACATGTTAAGCTTCCGCGTGTGCTTTGATTTGTATGCTATGATTGTTGGGTCATGAGACCCATGTGTGTAATATCTCGCTCCTCGGAGCCTAATGAATAAATACTTGAGTCGTAGAGTTATGTTGTGATGCCATGTTGTATTTACACATATCAAGCATATTGCGTGTATGATTGAAATGCTTGGTATGTGTGGGATCCGACAATCTAGTTGTTTATCCTTGGCAGCCTCTCTTATGGGGAAATGTAGTCTACTGCTTCCATGAGCCATAGTAGTCCGCTATAGCCCGGTTCACCGGAGTCCTGCTAGCCCAGCACTACTGCTAAGGACACTTGACTAGTCGGCATGTGTTTCACTTCGTTCATGTGTCTGTCCTTTCGGGGAAATGTCACGCGGTGACATCCGGAGTCCTGCCTAGCCTGCTACAGCCCAATTTCCCGGAGTCCTGTTAGCCCAGTGCTACAGCCCAGATTCACATGCTGCTGACCGACATGCTCGATGTGATTCATGTATGCATGTCCCCATAGGTTGGTGCCGCTTTGGGTTCACAACTAGCCATGTGGGCCCGGGTTATCTGTCATATGGATGCTAGAGACACTACCATATACGTGAGCCAAAAGGCGCAAATGGTCCCGGGCCATGGTAAGGTGACACCCGTGGGAATACCGTGTGTGAGGCCGCAAAGTGATATGAGGTGTTACTGGTTAGATCGATGTGACTTGGAATCGGGGTCCTGACAGCAAAGCACGTCGGTAGAACCAGTCTCACGTAAGTGTACGCGTAATGCCGGTCCGGGCCGTTTCATCCAACAATACCGTCGAACCAAAGTATGACATGCTGGTAAGGAGTATGACTTGTATCGCCCACAACTCACTTGTGTTCTACTCATGCATATAACATCAACGCATAAAACCAGGCTCTGATACCACTGTTGGGGAACGTAGTAATTTCAAAATTTTCCCACGCACACGCAAGATCATGGTGATGCATAGCAATGAGAGGGGAGAGTGTCATCCATGTACCCTCGTAGACCGTTAAGCGAAAGCTTCATAACAACACGGTTGATGTAGTCGTACGTCTTCACGATCGACTGATCCTCAGCACTGAACATACGGCACCTCCACGTTCAGCACAAGTTCAGCTCGATGACATCCCGCGAACTCATGATCCAATAGAGCTCGGGAAAGAGTTTCGTCAGCACGACGGCATGGTGACGGTGTTGATGAAGCTACCGCAGCAGGGCTTCACCTAAAAAAACACCGCTACAGTATGACCGAGGTGGATTATGGTGGAGGGGGGCACCACACACGGCTGGAGAGATCTCAACGATCAACTTGTATCTAGAGGTGCCCCCCTACCCCCGTATATAAAGGAGCAAGGGGGGAGAGGCGGCCGGCCAAGAGGAGGCGCGCTGGGAGGAGTCCTACTCCCACCAGGAGTAGGACTCCCTCCTTTCCTAGTTGGAATAGGAGAAGGGGGAAGGAGGAGGAGAGAGGAAGGAAAGGGGGCGCCCCCCCTCCTTGTCCAATTCGAACTAGAGGGAGAGGGGGCGTGCGGCCTGCCCTGGCAGCCCCTCCTCTCTTCCACTAAGGCCCATCATGGCCCATTAAACCCCCGGGGGGTTCCAGTAACCCCCAGTACTCCCGTAAAATCCTGATTTCACCCAGAACACTTCTGATATCCAAATATAGGCTTCCAATATATAAGTCTTTATGTCTCGACCATTTCGAGACTCCTCTTCATGTCCGTGATCACATCGGGGACTCCGAACTACCTTCGGTACATCAAAACATTTAAACTCATAAAACCGATCGTCATAGAACTTTAAGCGTGCGGACCCTACGGGTTCGAGAACTATGTAGAAATGACCGAGAAAGCAATAGCAGTAAACAAATGATCAAGTGCTAAGCTAACGAAATGGGTCAAGTGAATCACATCATTCTCCTAATGATGTGATCCCATTGATCAAATAACAACTCATGTCTATGGTTAGGAAACTTAACCATCTTTGATCAATGAGCTAGTCAAGTAGAGGCATACTAGTGACACTATGTTTGTCTATGTATTCACACATGTATTATTTCCGGTTAATACAATTCTAGCATGAATAATAAACATTTATCATGAAATAAGGAAATAAATAATAACTTTATTTTTGCCTCTAGGGCATATTTCCTTCAGAATATTCTCCTGAATACATTTCTTATGCTAAACTGGTTAAGTGCAAAATATCAACAAGATGATCTTGAAAACTTGAGAACAATCTTAGGAAAACCGAAGGATTACTGGTCGAAGAGATGGAGAAGACTCAAAAGATGATCGAAGAGCATGATGTTTTTCTTCAACTATTGATAATCCTTCCAACTGATATGATTCTCTTACAGTCGACTATGAGAGTTTATCAAATGAAATCCTTAACAGGAATCTGGAACTCGAGTCACTGAAAGAGTATCATAACGTGCTTGCAAAAGAAAAAGCTTCTCTCTTCATTGAGGAATCTAAACGACTCCCTGATATTTTTGTGCCTCCTTGCTCACAATGCCTAGAACATAGCAATGTTGATTCAAATGTTGAAATATCTAAAGTGGTCATCAAGAATATTGCAACATCTACGAATGGTATTTCTAACCCCTCTTCCAAGGAATTCGTTGCTATCTTTGAAGAAAATTGCACGTTAAAGAACCTTCTTGAGATAGGAATGCTAAAGAGCCTAAAAGGGCATCAAACTCTTTGTGATGTGCTTAAAAATTTAATACTGCACAAAAATCCCCAAAAGGAAGGATTGGGTTTCGTAAGAAAACTCAACGATGATGGAACCTACTAGACTCCCGAGCAATATCCTCAAACGAGTAGGGTTCTTGCTAAAAGTAAAACTCTCAAACCTACAATTTTATTTGGATATGACACTCGCATTTCCGTTTTCTCTGACGAGTCTGATGACTAAAACTACAAATTCTTCAAACAACAGAATGGTAAGGTTTTCGCTCGGTATATTGGGACTAACTGCAAGTCTGGTTCACCCAAGAAGAAAATCTGGGTAAAGAAGTGCATCATTGAAAATTTATCTGTCAGTGCTAATCTGAATATGCAAAGTGATTCTCATCGAGGAAATGATTATCATTCGCAGATTGGTGCTAAAACTTTCTCGAATGGATATAGGTCAAACCTTCGACAGAAGGAGTACATGCATACCTCCTTGAATCATTATGCTCATGTCTCTGGAAACAACTTTAATGCATATTCATATGATTACTCTCCAAAGGCATAGGCAAACTACAGAACTCACCGAAGGAATGTCCCTGCTCATACAAAATAAATGAGATGCTCGCAGCCCACGCGAGTGTGGGTTGCAAAAAAGAACTAACCCTTCATGCAGGAACTCTCTCAGGGATTCTACTCGTTTATTCTTATTCCTTGTGTTCATTTTCTCTCGTTCATGTGTTTGTCTTCGTTTCGTTGTGTTTGTGTTTCGTCCGATGAACAAATCACTCATAGCTCCGTGTTTTTGTGTTTCCTATCTTCTACCTGAGTGTTTTTGTTTCAGACCCTTTTATCCCTCTATTCTTTCTCATCCAAATCTATGGTCTCCGTCATAAGCATGCAATTTGATCTTAAGACAATTTATGTCCGACATCCTTGGTCGCGAAAGAAATTGACTTTGAATTTTTAATCATTTTTGGCGTTTGCCCTTCTTCAAACCTTTCGATCTGCTATTCTTCCCGAGTTTCTCGCAGAAAATGGTTGATGCGTACCCACGATCCCCATGATCGTGACCCTGTCCGTCGATTGCGGAATGTCCCGCAACTGAGGGTCGTAGATTTTGGAGAGGAGGTTCAGCTCGCCAGCTATAAATATCCATCACCGTATCATCGTGTCTTCTTCCTCCCAGTTCCTCAAACCCTCGTCCATCTCCACCCGAGCCCTTGCTCGAAGCAACTGCGAAAAGGAGCCTCGTCATGCTACTCCGGTGAAACTTTGTCGCGGTTGATCACATCGGTGGGGTAATCCTCCCTCTCGCATTGCCGTAGATGATCCAAGTTGCTAAGTTAGGGTGCTTGGATCTGGAACTGCTCTTTTCCATAACTCTTTTCTTAGGGCAATTCTTACCGGTGCTATTTTCTTGAGTTATCTCATTGTAGTAGATCTTTATGAATCACTAGGCTTTGACTGCTACGATTTGTAGATCTTCCTAGTACTTGTTCTCCTCGACCTAGGGTTTATGTGCCCTTATCCGAAAGATTAGATAGTCTTTAATCAGCATTGAATTCTATGGCTAGTTTAAAATCTATTGAGGATATCTTCTATAATTCTACCATGAATTCCTATCTTTCTTCCAAAAACATTCTTTTTCATTCAAAATACCTTCTGTGCATGTTTATGACCCTACCCCATTTTCCCTCGTATCTATTCTTCTCACGGGTTGGTCATGGCATAGAGTATGGAAGAGTATTCAGATTCTGAAGGAGAATTGCCTCAGGTTCCACCAAGGTCTGGTCGAATGAGATTAACAGGTGGAGGAAAATCTTCAAAGCCTCCCAAAGCACTAAAAAGAAACTTGAGTCTGAATCCGATGAAGAAGAAAATGAGGAGATATATACCCTCTGCTCACAGTCGCCCAAAGATGAATTGGTCACAAATGCCCTAACCATCTTCTCGGATGGTAATCCTAAAAAGGGTGGTCGTGGAAGGGAAAAGAATACCACGGCCGAAATGTCTGCTCCAGATAGCTACAGAACTCCACCAGAGGGTGAATCAACAACTGAATGCAACAATAGGCTTCAAAGGATTTGCTGCCACTAGGCAAGAAAATGGTACAATTATGAAAATATTCGTGAAAAGTATCAGATTTTGTTTGACTTCACACCACCGTGGAATGACTGCATAGCTAAGAACTGCATTGGACCCGATGATGAAAAAGTCAGACCACAACAGCCTTCCAATGCTCATCCGGACTCCCTCAGAACCATCGCTTATTTTCCCAAGGAAGTGGCTAAGAGGGCGAAGGCCAAAGCCAAGCGTGATGCTAAGCAAGCGAAGAAAAACCAAGTTGAAGCGAAAAATGTCGCGCTGACCCAGCAAGACGTCTAGAAGAAGAAGGATCGTGCTTCTGCATCCAAGGGAAGCAAGTCCTAGAAATCCGTTTCCCCTCGTGCTCCACGAAAGAAAACCGCCGTCGGGAAATCAAAGAAGGCTGTTTCTAACTCGTTTGATGAGTCATCCAGCGAAGATGCTCCTGATGAAATTCCAATGTATGATCAACGTGCCATTCTCGACAAGCCATCCAAGAGCCCTTCACCAATGAAAGTTTTATCCTCTCCAAGGAGATCACCAAGGCATGTACCCATTCCCCTCACTGACAAACCTTCAGGTTCTGTAGCTCCAAAATCTTTGTCTAATCCTACTGCGAAGAGAAACCTACAATCTGAAGGAAAAAAACTAATGTATCTGCTGAGAAGACTGATACGTCTCCAACGTATCTATAATTTATGAAGTATTCATGCCACGTTTACAACAATTTTATATGGTTTGGTATGATTTGCATGGAACTAACCCAGACTGATGCTGTTTTCAGCAGAACTACCGTGGTGTTGTTTTATGTGCAGAAATAAAAGTTCTCAAATGCAATGAAACATTTTGATGATTTTTTGGAACAAAAGAGGCATTAGAAGCTTCATGGGAGGACCAGAAGGTGAAGGAGGTGAGAACAAGACACCTGGGTGCGCCAGGAGGCCCAGGCACGCCCAGGTGTGTTGTGCTCACCTTGAGGCCCATCTTCGCGTGATTCCAACGTTGAAAATCCTATAAATAGAGAAACCATCAGAAATAACCCTAGATCAGAAGTTTCGCCACTGCAAGCCTCTATAGCCATGAAAAACCAATCTAGACCCTATTTCGGCACCCTTTTAGAGGGGGAAATCATCACCGGTGGCCATCTTCATCATCCCGGTGGCCACCATGATGATGAGGGAGTAGTCCACCCTCGGGGTTGAGGGTTTGTACCAGTAGCTATGTGGTTAATCTCTCTCTCTCTCGTGTTCTTGATTTGGCACGATCTTGATGTATCGCGAGCTTTGTTAATATAGTTGGATCATATGGTGTTTCTCCCTCTCTATCTTGTTGTGATGAACTGAGTTTTCCCTTTGAGATTTCCTTCTATCGGATTGAATACTTTTATGTATTTGAGAGCACTTGATGTATGTCTTTCTATGAATACCCATGGTGACAATGGGGTATCATATTGATTCACTTGCTATGTGTTTTGGCACTCAACTCGCGGATTCCCGAGGTGACATTGGGGGTAATCTATGCATAGGGGTTGATGCACGTTCTCGTCTTTTTTTTCTCCAGTGGAAATCTTGGGGCACTCTTTGAGGTTCTTTGTCTTGGATTGAGTATTATGAATCTGAAATTGTTTGATGCATATCGTATAATCAACTCACGGATTCTCGCGGAGACATTGGTGACATTGGAGTTGGTTGATGTGTATCATATGGTCTTATTTTAGTATGAACTCTAGGATAGATTAATGAGAGAATTACTTATTTAACACTATTTTAAATTTTGTTTCCTTATTTAACACTCAAAAACTTTTTCTTCCTTATCTAACAACGAGTTAAAATTTTATGCCCTTTATAACACTTTCATCCATTCTGAGCCTAAATGACACCTAAAAAGACCCCTTTGCCCCTCATGTGATATATGTGTGTGTGAGGTGCAGTAGTATACACACAACATCAATGGGGCAGTAGCGCACACGCACGCATCGGCAGGAGCACGCACACAGCAGCACACTGCACATACGCATGCATGCACACAACAGTGCACACGCACGCAGCACGCACGCAGCAGCACAAACATGCACGTCCACAAGCACACACATACATGGCTATGTGTATTCTGTATGTGCAGCATAGACGTGTGGGTATTCAGAATTGTATGCATACAGCATACATCTGCTAGAGCCATAATCCACGTACGGAGTACATGCTACTGCCGTGTATGGCCTTCGATGCATGCATGCAATTGTACGCGTGGGCAATTTTTCCATGCACTACGTACAAAGGCAATGATAGACCATCTAATGTATGCATCCACTATATAATGTATCTAGACATACATATATTCTCCCTTGGAGATCCTGCACTAAAAGAAAACTCAGATATTTAAAATAGATTATGTGAGCTCCATAAGAAAATCCAACAATTAATAGTATAATAATTATTAATAAAAATGATAAAGAAATCATTGAACAGCACGTGCGCCCAAACATACCACTTGAGGGGCAAAAAGGGTCTTTTCAAGTGTCATTTAGGCTAAAAATGGACATAAGTGTTATAAAAGGCATAAATTTAGACTCGTTGCTATATAGAGAAGAAACTATTTGTCGATGTCAAATAGGGCATAAAATTTAGACACAGTGTTAAATAAGGAATTCTCTCTAGATTGATCGGAAAGAATAGCTTTGAGGTGGTTTCGTACCCTACAAAGAACTCCTTCTTATGTTCTCCACTACATAAGAACTTTGGAGTGATTCTTCATCGCACGTTGAGGGGTGGTTATATGATCCAATTATATTAGCATTGTTGATAGATTGCACTAGCAAAAGTACGGACCCTAGGCCTCATTTTCAAGCATTGTAATACCATTTGCGCTCACTTTTGTTACTCGTTACCTTGCTGTTTTTGTTGTTACTATTACAAAAATGAATATCTACTATCATTAGTACACTTGTATCACCATCTCTTCGCCGAACTAGTTCACCTATACAATTTACCATTGTATTTGGTGTGTTGGGGACACAAGAGACTCTTTGTTATTTGGTTGAAGGGTTGTTTGAGAGAGACCATCTTCATCCTACGCCTCCCATGGATTGATAAACCTTAGGTCATCCACTTGAGGGAAAATTGCTACTGTCCTACAAACTCTGCGCTTGGAGGACCAACATGAGTCTAGAAGAATAAAGTTGCGTAGTAGACATCAAAGGCCGGACCCAGTGTTCCTGCTTCCACAGAGGAACAGAAGTATGATCTCAATCTCTTTGTGACGCCCCGAGACCGATGTGTCAGGTGTCTTCGAGTTATTCGCTGCTGTTGCCATGTCATTTGCTTGTGTGTTGCATCTTATCATGTCATCATGTGCATTGCATCATCATGTTTTAAAACTTGCATCCGCCCCGGTCTCCTCGTCCTCTCCATTGTCCGTTCTGAGCCCAACCACACTTGCACACGCCCATGACATGTCCGAAATATTATTTTATAAGTGGCTAGAAAATGTTCTCGGAATGGGTTGAAAGTTGGCATGCGGTGTTGTTTTGTTTTCAATAGACCGCCTGCCAAGTTTCATCGCATTCGGAGTCCGTTTGACGCCCCAACAGATAAATATAGCGGCAATAGTAGCCGGTCTAACGTCGGACGTTTTCGGTCTCCGGAAACAGTCGTCGGGCCTCCCTCTCTTCTCTTCTCTCAGCTCGAGACCGTCTACACAGCCCACTACCTACCGCCAGGTCCAACCTAACCTCTCTCGTCAGCCCGCGGCCCTCCTCGCGCGCGCGTCCGAAAATTGTCCCGGACCCGACCCGGGCAGTCGTCACCGTTGTGTCCGGATCATCCCCAAACATCTACAAAATGTCCCCGTTTTGTTAATTGGACTTCCTAGTCTATTTTTCTCGACCGCTCGATTTATTTGGAGGAACGGTTTAGCCCCTAAATGTCTCCCTCTTTCTTATATATATGTATAGTCCCTAGTCTAAATCTGGACAAAACCCTAATTTTTAGGAGATGTCCCATCCATCCCATCATGCGCCGCCACCCACTTAAATCTCTCGGGATCCATTCCCCAACCCAAGCAGCCTCCCAACCCTCCTAGTTTTCAGCGCAGCTGCATCGATCCCCTCTCCTCCCTCCATGGAGTCGTCACAGCCGACGAACCCAGCCACCAGGATCAGCCTCCTCCCTGTCCTTCCTCCTCCTTCCCGAGGTTTCTTCTCCTCTAACCTCTCTCTCCCTCCCGTTCCTCTCGCAGGAGCTCGCCGCCGCTGCCGTGGATTTGGAGCAGCGCCGCCATTAAGCTTAGTCCACGGCCGCCGTTGCCCGGATCCAGCGACGGTTGACTTGTTTCACGCATTTCACCGCCCGCCGGACCTCCCTCCATGCTGCTCTCGTCCCAGGCCGCCAAGCCATGCCATGGATGCCACCACCAGGACCTTCGCATGCGCTGCCGCCATGGATTGGATCCGGCCGGAGCGGCTCATCCGCCTCACCTCCCGTCCTCTGCTGCCTTCCTCCCCCATGCCTGGATCCGCCGCTGAGCCATCCCGGAGTCACGCGCCAAGTCTGCCGCCCGGCGCTCCTTGCTGCCTCGCTCGTCGGGGAGACGTCGAGTACCTGGCTCGTCAACGCTCCAACCCTTGACCGCGCCAAGGCCCAGTCGCCCGATCCCCTGCCTGCGTTGACTCACCCCTCGACCGCACGCGCAGGGACCAGCCTCGCCTGCCCAGATCCGCGCCTGGGCCGCTTCTTGCACAAGGCCCAGCGCCACCCAGCGATCCAGCCGGCCCACTGCTCCATCGTCCGGGGCCGAAGCCCATGGGTGAGGCCAGCTCCAACACCTCCCCTGTGCACTTCTGGGCCTGTTAGTTTCGGCCCGTTCATGTTTTTTTCTCTGGTCTACGAATTTAGCTTTTATCCAACAACTGCTGTTTTACAGAAAACCCCTTGTAGATCATGCATATAATAACTTAATAACCGTGCATCGGATTAGAACAAACTTAATATGAAAGTTGCTTATAATTTTGTCTAGTTTAATAATATGCAACTTCCATCTATGTCTAAAATGTTGTTTGTTTAAATTTGCTCCTATGCCATGCTAAAATGCTTTAATTCATAACAAATTAACCGTAGCTCCAAACCTAACAAACTTTATATGTAAATGGGGTAGAAAAATGCCTAGTTTAACATGGTGGCATAACTTTGCATGTTTAACAACTATAAAATATGGTTTAGGGCAGAACAGTACCAAACCTAATATATGTTTATGAGGGTTTTACCGGAATTGTTGTTGTTGCTGTTTCCGGCCTCATTTAAACTTGCTTAAATATGTAGTTTTCTTTTGCTTCACCCTCTTTCCATGTTTAACAACATTTAATATTGATGGGTACATAAACGAGATCGAACTAAATAACTTGTTGTGGTGTTTCGTTAATATGCAACTCGTTGCATAGTGAGCTCCACTTAATTTGTAGAATTGCTTGTGCACTTTGCCATGCCATGCTTCATTAAACCGGACATGCATCATACTTGGTTGTGCATCATGCCATGGTCATGTGTTGGTTGTTTACTATGTTGTTTGCTCCTTTCCGGTGTTGCTTCTTCGGGTTGGTTCCGATAACGTCGCGTTTGTGAGGATTCGTTTGACTACGTTCGTTTGTCTTCTTCATGGACTCGTTCTTCTTCCTTGCGGGATTTCAGGCAAGATGACCATACCCTCGAAATAACTTCTATCTTTGCTTGCTAGTTGCTCGCTCTTTTGCTATGCCTATGCTGCGATACCTACCAGTTGCTTATCATGCCCCCCATATTGTTAAGCCAAGCCTCTAACCCACGTTTGTCCTAGCAAACCGTTGTTTGGCTATGTTACCGCTTTGCTCAGCCCCTCTTATAGCGTTGTTAGTTGCAGGTGAAGATTGAAGCTTGTTCCATGTTGGAACATGGTTATTTTGTTGGGATATCACAATATCTCTTATTTAAATTAATGCATCTATATACTTGGTAAAGGGTGGAAGGCTCAGCCTTATGCCTGGTGTTTTGTTCCACTCTTGCCGCCCTAGTTTCCGTCATATCGGTGTTATGTTCCCGGATTTTGCATTCCTTACGCGGTTGGGTTATAATGGGAACCCCTTGATTGTTCGCCTTGAATAAAACTCCTCCAGCAATGACCAACCTTGGTTTTACCATTTGCCACCTAGCATTTTCTTTCCCTTGGGTTCTGCAGACTCAAGGGTCATCATTATTTTAACCCCCCCGGGCCAGTGCTCCTCTGAGTGTTGGTCCAACCTGTCAGCCGCCGATGGCCACCAGGAGCAACTCTGGGCTGGCCTACCAGAAGTTTGGACAATCTGAGTGTGCCCTGAGAACGAGATATGTGCAGCTCCTATCGGGATTTGTCGGCACATTCGGGCGGTGTTGCTGGACTTGTTTTACCATTGTCGAGGATGTCTTGTAACCTGGATGCCGAGCCTGATCAGATTGTCTTGGGAGAAGGAATATCCTTTGTTGACCGTGAGAGCTTGTGATGGGCTAAGTTGGGACACCCCTGCAGGGATTTAAACTTTCGAAAGCCGTGCCCGCGGTTATGGGCAGATGGGAATTTGTTAATTTCCGGTTGTAGAAAACCTGAAGTTGACCTTAATTAAAATACATCAACCGTGTGTGTAACTGTGATGGTCTCTTCTCGGCGGGGTCTGGGAAGTGAACATGGTGTTGGAGTAATGCTTGACGAAGGTTGTTCTAGGATCACTTCTTGATCATAGTTGTTCGACCGTGCTTTTGCCTTCTCTTCTCGCTCTCATTTGCGTATGTTAGCCACCATATTTGCTAGTCGCTTGCTGCAGCTCCACCTCATACCTTTTACCCTTCCCATAAGCTTAAATAGTCTTGATCGCGAGGGTGTGAGATTGCTGAGTCCCCGTGACTCACAGATACTTCCAAAACCAGTTTGCAGGTGCCGATGTTACCGAGCAGGTGACGCAACCAAGCTCAAGGAGGAGCTCGATGAAGATCGTGTCCTTTGTATTGTTTCGTTCTAGTTGATCAGTAGTGGAGCCCAGTCGGGTCGATTGGGGATCTGTGTAGCATTTGGGGTAGTCTTCTTTTATTTTGGTTCCGTAGTCGGACCTTGATTGTATCTGGTTGATGTAATGCTTTATTCATGTAATTGTGTGAAGTGGCGATTGTAAGCCAACTATGTATCGCTTTCCCTTATGTATTACATGGGTTGTGTGAAGATTACCTCACTTGCGACATTGCTTTCAATGCGGTTATGCCTCTAAGTCGTGCTTCAACACGTGGGAGATATAGCCGCATCGAGGGCGTGACACTCTTGATCGATGTGATTGACAATGCTCCATATGATGCAAAATCTAATGATATAAGTAGTCTAGGACTGCCTGATGATGTTACCAAGATGGTAATGAAGCATTTCATTGAGCTAAGAAAAATCTCCAAGAAGCTGAATCAAGCTATCAAAGACAAGCAAGTCGTCAAGCAAATGAGGAGAGAGGCCAACACTGAATCCGAAAGAAATAATCTGAACAAAGAGATTGTTGAACTCACTAAGTCTCTCAGTCTCATGCGGAATGATAAAATTGATTGGCACTCGCGGTTGCAAATGGAGTTATCTCAGCTGTGTGATAGAAGAAACAAGGAGATTGACCGCAAGGCAGATCTTGCTCGAAGGAGAATTAAAGAAGAAAAACGTCAGAAGGCTAAAGCAAGGGTTAGCAAACCAAAAGGAAACAAAGATCGTCACCTTCAAACTGTTGCCGATGCTCCACTTGATGTCAGCACTCCCTTGCAGCAGATTCCACCACTCCACCTCACAAGGATTAACCAATGCAGCAAGCTGGCCATGTGGAGGATATCATTCCTACTCCAGTAGCCCAAGAACAACCTCATGTTGTTGATATCTTCCTGGAAAAGACTAATGAAGAAAATGATCCGCCTAAGCAGCAAGCCCCAGTTGATGATGTTGATGAGGAAATTGAAGTTGAGGAGGCAGATCCATCGCCTCCGAGAAAATTGCAAGCGGAGCCCTCCTAATCAAACAAGGATGAGATTGACAAGAATGAGCGTGTGACGACCCGAGACTGATGCTCCAGATACCTTCTGATTTTTCGTCGCCACCATGTGTATTATTTTCGTTTGTTGCATTTCATCATGTCACCATGAGCATTGCATCCGCATGTTTTCATAAAACTCATAGTCGTTCATAGTTGCCTCTTCTCCTTGTCTCTGTGGCATGTCGTCAGACCATTTGTCTTCCTTGACCATTCTCAGTCCAACCACACACTTGATCTCGTCTGCCTAACCCCTCTTTGCACATTGCATCGACCCCTTGCCCGCGTCCGAAACTTCCCCGAACCCGAACTGGACTATCGTTATCGTTGGGTCCGGATCATCCCCAAACATCTATAAAACATCTCTGTTTTCTTTGTTGGACTCTCCTAACCTTTTTATCTTGACCGTCTGATTTTGATCGGATGATCAAAACTCCCCTCTTTCCATATATATATATATATAGTCCACCCCTATTCCAATTTAGTCAAACCCTAGATTCTAGCCCTCTTGTCCCATCGCGCCGCCACTCGCCAACCACTCCTCTCCTTCCTTAGGATCCATCTCGCATACACCTCGCCTTCAGCCACCACCGACCAGAGCATCGCCCGATCCTCTCTGTCCCATCCATCCCATCGATCCACTCCGCAACCCCGAGCACCCCTCACGAGCCCCTGCTTCCACGTGCTCCGTTGCCATCCCGCTCGTCCCAGTGGAGCCCCATCCTCCTCGCGCCTATCCCGTGTGTCTGGCGCGACGCCGGCAAGCAGCGGCAACAACCAGGCCACTGCACCTCGCCTCGGTCCCCTCCTTCCTCTCATTTTCTCCCATCTCTCTCTCACTCGGCTTCCTTCCTCTCTGTGTGCCTACAAGAGCTTCGCCCGCGCTGCCGCCATGGACTGGATCCTTCCCGGAGCTGCTTATCCGCCTCACTTCCCGCCCTTGTTTTTTGACCCGAAACAGTAGGAAAGGCTCCTACTGTGTAAATATATTAAAGAAAAGGATCTGTACAAGGTGAGTATTTACATCATGGGGGGAGAGGGTAGGTTAGACCACTTTGGGTCCCACCCAGAAGAACTAGAAAAAAGGGGGGTCTAGTGAAAAGAGTTTACAAAATCCAGAACTAGAGGCCTATTTGCCTCTTTGACCCTATGTTGCAGAAGTTCAAAGTCTTTCTGCTGCTTGATGCTGATGAACGCGGCGATCGGTGCCCTCTTTCGCGTGTGGGCCCTTGCTGCTGATGAACGCGGCGATTGGTGCCCTCCTTCGCGCGTGGGCCCTTGCTGCTGATGAACGCGGCGATTGGTGCCCTCCTTCACGCGTGGCACCGCGCCAAGTTCCGCCATCTGCCGTAGTCGTGGAGCTCATCGGCGTCGCCCTCGTGCCGTCCCAGCCCAGTTGTCGTTTGTCTCATCACCGCCCGGATCCGGTGTCATATGCATCTCGCGGCGTTGAGCCAGCCGTCTCCTTGGTGGCGGTCTACCTCACTCAGGACACCACCGTCCTCGTCCGTCGCTCTACCGACGAGTAAGCTGTCGGAGCACTAGCGCCTTGTCACCACGGTCAAGGACCACTAGGAGGAGCGCCCCGCCAAGTCTCAGCAAGCCGTCGTCCACCATCTTCCTCTGCATCGGGCTAGAACGCTCATCCGCGTCGACCACGACCTCGCGTTGACCCGTCGTCGTCAAGTTCTTGCCGGGCGCGGTGCTGCCTGGATCCGCCATCCCCGTGCCTCCTGGCCTCCTCCGCGCAATCGTCCCTGATTCCTGCCGTTCTCGAGTCCCCTGCTTTGCCCCCTACATCCTTTGCTTCGAGCAGGAGGACGATCGTGCCGCCCCTTGATGTCTACTACACAACCTTCTTCTTGTAAACGTTGTTGGGCCTCCAAGTGTAGAGTTTGTAGGATAGTAGCAAATTTCTCTCAAGTGGATGGCCTAAGGTTTATCAATCCGTGGGAGGCGTAGGATGAAGATGGTCTCTCTCAAACAGCCCTGCAACCAAATAACAAAGAGTCTCTTATGTCCCCAACACACCCAATACAATGGTAAATTGTATAGGTGCACTAGTTCGGTGAAGAGATGGTGATACAAGTGCAATATGGATGGTAGATATAGGTTTTTGTAATTTGAAATTATAAAAACAGCAAGGTAACTAATGATAAAAGTAAGCGTAAACGGTATTGCAATGCTAGGAAACAAGGCCTAGGTTTCATACTTTCACTAGTGCAAGTTCTCTCAACAATAATAACATAATTGGATCATATAACTATCCATCAACATGCAACAAAGAGTCACTCAAAAGTCACTAATAGCGGAGAACAAATGAAGAGATTATTGTAGGGTACGAAACCACCTCAAAGTTATTCTTTCGGATCGATCTATTCAAGAGTTCGTACTAGAATAACACCTTAAGACACAAATCAACCAAAACCCTAATGTCACCTAGATACTCCAATGTCACCTCAAGTATCCGCGAGTATGATTATACGATATGCATCACACAATCTCAGATTCATCTATTCAACCAACACAAAGAACTTCAAAGAGTGCCCCAAAGTTTCTACCGGAGAGTCAAGATGAAAACGTATGCCAACCCCTATGCATAAGTTCACGAGGTCATGGAACTCGCAAGTTGATCACCAAAACATACATCAAGTGGATCACGTGATATCCCATTGTCACCACAGATAAGCACATGCAAGACATACATCAAGTGTTCTCAAATCCTTAAAGACTCAATCCGATAATATAACTTCAAAGGGAAAACTCAATTTATCACAAGAGAGTAGAGGGGGAGAAACATCATAAGATCCAACTATAATAGCAAATCTCGCGATACATCAAGATCATACCACCTCAAGAACATGAGAGAGAGAGATCAAACACATAGCTACTGGTACATACCCTCATCCCCGAGGGTGAACTACTCCCTCCTCGTCATGGAGAGCGCCAGGATGATGAAGATGGCCACCGGAGAGGGATCCCCCCCCCCTCCGGCAGGGTGCCAAAATGGGTCTAGATTGGTTTTTGGTGGCTACGGAGGCTTCTGGCGGCGGAACTCCCAATCTTGGTTTCTTTCTGGAAGTTTGGGTATATATGAGAGGTATTGGCGTCGGGAACAAGTCAGGGGGTCTCTGGGCTATCCACGAGGCAGGGGCGCGCCCAGGGGCACCCCCCACCCTTGTGGGCAGCCCGAGACTCTTCTGGTCCATCTCCGATGCTCCGTGGGCTTCGTCTGGTCCAAAAATAAGTTCAGTGAAGTTTCAGGTCAATTGGACTCCGTTTGATTTTCCTTTTCTGTGATACTCAAAAACAAGGAAAAAACAAAAACTGACACTAGGCTCTAGGTTAATAGGTTAGTCCCAAAAATCATATAAAATAGCATATAAATGCATATAAAGCATCCAAAGTTGATAATATAATAGCATGGAACAATCAAAAATTATAGATACGTTGGAGACGTATCAAGCATCCCCAAGCTTAATTCCTGCTCGTCCTCGAGTAGGTAAATGATAAAAACAGAATTTTTGATGTGGAATGCTACCTAACATATTTATCCATGTAATTCTCTTTATTGTGGCAAGAATATTCTATCCGAAAGATTCAAGACAAAATTTTAATATTGACATAAAAATAATAATACTTCAAGCATACTAACAAAGCAATCATGTCTTCTCAAAATAACATGGCCAAAGAAAGCTATCCCTACAAAATCATATAGTCTGGCTATGCTCTATCTTCATCACACAAAATATTTAAATCATGCACAACCTCGATGAGAAGCCAAGCAATTGTTTCATCCTTTTGATGTTCTCAAACTTTTTCAATCTTCACGCAATACATGAGCATGAGCCATGGACATAGCACTATAGGTGGAATAGAATGGTGGTTGTGGAGAAGACAAAAAGGAGAAGATAGTCTCACATCAACTAGGCGTATTAACAGGCTATGGAGATGCCCATCAATAGATATCAATGTGAGTGAGTTGGGATTGCCATGTAGTGGGTGCACTAGAGCTATAAGTGTATGAAAGCTCAAAAAGAAAATAAGTGGGTGTGCATCCAACTCGCTTGCTCACGAAGACCAAGGGCATTTTGAGGAAGCCCATCATTGGAATATACAAGCCAAGTTCTATAATGAAAGATTCCCACTAGTATATGGAAGTGACAACATAGGAGACTCTCTATCATGAAGATCATGGTGCTACTTTGAAGCACAAGTGTGGTAAAAGGGTAGTAGCATTGCCCCTTCTCTCTTTTTATCTCATCATTTTTTTGTTTTTTTTGTTTTTTTGGGCCTTCTCTTTTTTTATGGCCTCTTTTTCTCTCTTTTTTTAATTTTTCGTCCGGAGTCTCATCCCGACTTGTGGGGGAGTCATAGTCTCCATCATCCTTTCCTCACATGGGACAATGCTCTAATAATGATGATCATCACACTTTTATTTACTTACAACTCAAGAATTACAACTCGATACTTGGAACAAAATATGACTCTATATGAATGCCTTCGGCGGTGTACCGGGGTGTGAAATGACTCATGAGTGACATGTATGTAAGAATTATGAAGGTGGATTTGCCACAAATACGATGTCAACTACATGATCATGCAAAGCAATATTACAATAATGGAGCGTGTCATAATAAACAGAACGGTGGAAAGTTGCATGTCAATATATCTCAGAATGGCTATGGAAATGCCATAATAGGTAGGTATGGTGGCTGTTTTGAGGAAGGTATATGGTGGGTGTATGATACCGGCGAAAGGTGCGCGGTATTAGAGAGGCTAGCAATGGTGGAAGGGTGAGAGTGCGTATAATCCTTGGACTCGACATTAGTCATAAAGAACTCACATACTTATTGCAAAAATATATTATTTATTGAAACGAAATACTATGCGCATGCTCCTAGGGGGATAGATTGGTAGGAAAAGACCATCACTCATCCCCAACCGCCACTCATAAGGAAGGAAATCAATAAATAAATCATGCTTCGACTTCATCACATAACGGTTCACCATATGTGCATGCTATGGGAATCACAAACTTTAACACAAGTATCTCTCAAATTCACAACTACTCAACTAGCATGACTCTAATATCACCATCTTTATATCTCAAAACAATTATCAAGTACCAAACTTCTCATGGTATTCAATGCACTCTATATGAAAGTTTTTAGTATATCCCTCTTGGATGCCTATCATATTAGGACTAAAATCATAACCAAAGCAAACTACCATGTTGTTCTAAAAGACTCTCAAAATAATATAAGTGAAGCATGAGAGTTCATCTATTTCTTCAAAATAAAACCACTGTTGTGCTCTAAAAGGATATAAGTGAAGCGCTAGAGCAAACGACAAACTACTCTGAAAGATATAAGTGAAGATCAATGAGTAGTCGAATAATTATGTAACTATGTGAAGACTCTCTAACATTTAAGAATTTCAGATCTTGGTATTTTATTCAAATATAAAGCAAAACAAAATAAAATAAAATGACGCCCCAAGCAAAACACATATCATGTGGTGAATAAAAATATAGCTCCAAGTAAAGTTACCGATGAACGAACACGAAAGAGGGGATGCCATCCGGGGCATCCCCAAGCTTAGCCTCTTGGTTGTCCTTGAATATTATCTTGGGGTGCCTTGGGCATCCCCAAGCTTAGGCTCTTGCCACTCCTTATTCCATAGTCCATCCATTCTTTACCCAAAACTTGAAAACTTCACAACACAAAACTTAACAGAAAACTCGTCAGCTCTATTAGTATAAGAAAATAAATCACCACTTAGGTACTGTTGTGTACTCATTCTAAATTCATATTATTGTAATATCTACTGTATTCCAACTCCTCTATGGTTCATACCCTCCGATACTACTCATAGATTTATCAAAATAAGCAAACAACACATAGAAAACAGAATCTGTCAAAAACAGAACATTCTGTAGTAATATGTATCAAACATATACTTATGGAGCCCCAAAAATTCTAAAATAAACTTCTGGACGTTATAAATTTATCTATTAATCATCTGCAAAAAGAATTAACTAAATATCACTCTCCAGTAAAAACTGGCAGCTAATCTCGTGAACGCTAAAGTTTCTGTTTTTTTACAGCAAGATCGCAAAGACTTTCCCCAAGTCTTCCCAAAGGTTCTACTTGGCACAAACACTAATTAAAAGCATAAAACCACATCTAAACAGAGGCTAGATTAATTATTTATTAATAAACAGAATCAAAAGGCAATAAACAAAAATAAAATTGGGTTGCCTCCCAACAAGCGCTATCATTTAACGCCCTTAGCTAGGCATGATGATTTCAATGATGCTCGCATAAAAGATAAGACTTGAAACATAACAGGAGCATCATGAAGCATATGAAAAGCACATTTAAGTCTAACCCACTTCCTATGCATAGGTATTTTGTGATCAAACAACTTATGGGAACAATAATCAACTAGCATGGGAGGGCAAAACAAGCATAACTTCAAAACTTTAAGCACATACAGAGGAAACTTGATATTATTGCAATTCCTACAAGCATATGTTCCTCCCTCATAGTAATTTTCAGTAGCATCATGAATTAATTCAACAATATAACCAGTATCTAAATCATTATTTTCATGATCTACAAGCATAGAAATTTTATTACTCTCCACATAAGCAAAATTCTTCTCATTCGGAATAGTGGGAGTATCACAAGAGACTCGAATACTATAAATTGTTTCCACATTAAAAGAGTAATGTTCAGAAAAAGGGTAATCATAATCATGACAAGTTTTGTAAATATAATCATCACTAATTTTTATAGCATAAGTTTCATCACAATAATCATCATAAATAGGAGGCATGCTATCATCATAGTAAATTTGCTCATCAAAACTTGGGAGACTAAAAATATCATCTTCATTAATCATAGAATCCCCAACTTGGGACAAACATTAATTGCAGCAAATACATTCTCAAACATGTCATTCTCATCAAACATAGCATCCCCAAGCTTGGGCCTTTTAATATCATAAGCATAATCACTCTCATCATTAATAGTATGGATAGCACCAATAGTATAGCAATTATCATCATCAAAATGAGTAATAGGAACAACATCATTTGGGAGGGATACCTTTCTACCTTTGCTTCTCCGTCTTTTCTTTTTCTTCTTCACATCATGTGTGGGTTTAATCCTCTTTTCAGAGCTCCTTATTAATGAGATTGGTTGGATAGAAGGCTCCTCCTTGTTACCATATTCATCATAAGAAATAATAGGAGGATATTGGGAAATCTCTTCCCTTTCATTAGTATTCTCTTCATCTTCTATTTGTTTTATTTTCATTATGTAATTGGCAATATAAGGATTTTCAATGCAATTCACTGCACAATACATAAAAATTTCTTCTAGATCAAAAACAAGAAATCTTTCAAGATTAAATTTTGGAATACCCTCAGTTATACGTTTCATTTCTCCATACCCTAAAAGAAGACTAAGCTCTTTATGATGCTCAAGGGTAATCAAGTTATCACAATTTTTGGACATGATTTGATCATGAAACAAATAGCATTGGAGCTTTAAATGACCATGTTCATTGCAAAGTTCACAAGGATGGCGATAAATATTGAATCTTTCAGCACAATCATCTAGCCTTTCTTGCAACCATTTAGCTTCCAAATACTTATGCCTCTTGCAAAATCTATCTTCCCTATTTGGTGTGTTCTTGCAAGCTCTATGTATTCCACAAAAGTTGACATACTTATAAGAGACATTTTCATCATGACTAGTGCAACCATCATTAGTAATATGGATATTCAAAGAATTCATACTAACAACATTGCAATCATGCCCATTATTCAAATATTTAGTGCCAAACATTCTAATGCATTCTTCTTCTAACACTTTGGCACAATTATCGGGATCCTTATTTTCATGGAAGATATTAAAAAGATGAAGCATATGAGGTACCCTTAATTCCATTTTTTTGGTAGTTTTCTTTTATAGACTAAACTAGTGATAAAACAAGAAACTAAAAGATACGATTGCAAGATCTAAAGATATACCTTCAAGCGCTAACCTCCCCGGCAACGGCGCCAGAAAAGAGCTTGATGTCTACTACACAACCTTCTTCTTGTAGAGTTGTTGGGCCTCCAAGTGCAGAGGTTTGTAGGACAGTACCAAATTTCCCTCAAGTGGATGACCTAAGGTTTATCAATCCGTGGGAGGCGTAGGATGAAGATGGTCTCTCTCAAACAACCCTGCAACCAAATATCAAGGAGTCTCTTGTGTCCCCAACACACCCAATAAAATGGTAAATTGTATAGGTGCACTAGTTCGGCGAAGAGATGGTGATACAAGTGCAATATGGATGGTAGATATAGGTTTTTGTAATCTGAAATTATAAAAACAGCAAGGTAACTAATGATAAAAGTGAGCGTAATCGGTATTGCAATGCTAGGAAACAAGGCCTAGGGTTCATAATTTCACTAGTGCAAGTTCTCTCAACAATAATAACATAATTGGATCATATAACTATTCCTCAACATGCAACAAAGAGTCACTCCAAAGTCACTAATAGTGGATAACGAACGAAGAGATTATTGTAGGGTACGAAACCACCTCAAAGTTATTCTTTCGGATTGATCTGTTCAAGAGTTCGTACTAGAATAACAACTTAAGACACAAATCAACCAAAACCCAAATGTCACCTGGATACTCCAATGTCACCTTAAGTATCTGTGGGTATGATTATACGATATGCATCACACAATCTCAGATTCATCTCTTCAACCAACACAAAGAACTTCAAAGAGTGCCCCAAAGTTTCTACCGGAGAGTCAAGACGGAAACGTGTGCCAACCCCTATGCATAAGTTCACAAGGTCACGGAACTCGCAAGTTGATCACCAAAACATATATCAAGTGGATCACGTGATATCCCATTGTCACCACAGATAAGCACATGCAAGACATACATCAAGTGTTCTCAAATCCTTAAAGACTCAATCCGATAATATAACTTCAAAGGGAAAACTCAATTCATCACAAGAGAGTAGAGGGGGAGAAACATCATAAGATCCAACTATAATAGCAAAGCTCGCGATACATCAAGATCATACCACCTCAAGAACACGAGAGAGGGAGAGATCAAACGCATAGCTACTGGTACATACCCTCATCCCCGAGGGTGAACTACTCCCTCCTCGGCATGGAGAGCACCGGGATGATGAATATGGCCACCGGAGAGGGATTCCCCCCTCCGAGAGGGTGCCGGAACAGATCTAGATTGGCTTTCGGTGGCTACTGAGGCTTCTGGCGGCGGAACTCCCTATCTAGGTTTCTTTCTGGAAGTTTGGGTATATATGAGAGGTACTGGCATCGGGAACAAGTCAGGGGGGTCTCCGGGCTGTCCACGAGGCAGGGGGCGCGCCCAGGGGGTGGGTGCCCCCCCCCACCCTCATGGGTAGCCCGGGACTCTTCTGGTCCATCTCCGATGCTCCGTGGGCTTCTTCTGGTCCAAAAATAAGTTCCGTGAAGTTTCAGGTCAATTGGACTCCGTTTGATTTTCCTTTTCTGTGATACTGAAAAACAAGGAAAAAGCAGAAACTAGCACTGGGCTCTAGGTTAATAGGTTAGTCCCAAAAATCATATAAAATAGCATATAAATGCATATAAAACATCCAAGGTTGATAATATAATAGCATGGAACAATCAAAAATTATAGATATGTTGGAGACGTATCACCCCTGCGTTGACCCGCGCGCTGCCTCGCTTGACCGCGCCTCCCCTTCTCGCTTGGTCGAGATGCGCGCCTAGCAGCCCAACCGGCCTCCTCTAGCCTCTGCATCAACTAGGCCTTGGCCCATGGTGAGAACCCCCAGCCCATCTACTCGATTGCCCCTGTGCACTATTGGGCCATTCAGTTTCGGCCCGTAGTATTTTTTTTCCTGCGCTGTGATTTTAGCATTTATCCTCAGATTTACAGTTTTGCAGAAAAGCCCTTGCACTTCATGCATATAGTAACTCACAAACCGTGCTTCGGATTAAAATGTTTTATATATGCAAAATGCTTAGAATTTCATCTAGTTTCATAATATGCTGCTTTCATCCATGTTTAAAATGTTGTTTGCATTTAATTTGCTAAATGACATGTTAAAATGATTTATTCAATAACTAAACAACTATAGCTCCGTTTTAAATAAACTTTATATGTAAATTGGGTAGAATAATGCATAGATTAACATGGTGTACTTACTTTGCATGTTTAACAACTCTAAAATATGGTTTAGGGTAGAATACTAGCAAATTCAAATATTGTATATGGGGATTTTCTGGAATTGTTGTTGTTGTTTCTGGCCTCATTTAATCTTGCCTAAATAGTTAGTTTACTTATGCTTCACCCCTTGACATGTTTAATAATATTTAATATTGTTGGGTACATAATCGAGAGCGAACTATATAATTGGATGTGGTGTTTCGTCAATATGCAACTCATTGATATTGAGCTCCACTTAATTTGTAATGTTGTTTGTTGCACTTTGCCATGCTATGCCTCATTAAACCGAACATGCATCATACTTGATTGTGCATCATGCCATGTTTATGTGATGGTTGTTTACCATGTTGTTTGCTTCTTTCTGGTGTTTCTTCTTCTCGATAGTTCTGGTAACGTTGCGATTGTGAGGATTCGCTCGACTATGCCCATTCTCTACTTCATGGATTCGGTCTTCTTCCTAGCGGGATTTCAGGCAAGATGACCGTCACCTTGGATCTCACTACTATCTTTGCTATACTAGTTGTCTCGATGTTATCGTTATGTCGCGCTACTGATGTCTACTACACAACCTTCTTCTTGTAGACGTTGTTGGGCCTCCAAGTACAGAGGTTTGTAGGACAGTAGCAAATTTCCCTCAAGTGGATGACCTAAGGTTTATCAATCCGTAGGAGGTGTAGGATGAAGATGATGGTCTCTCTCAAGCAACCCTCCAACCAAATAACAAAGAGTCTCTTGTGTCCCCAACACACCCAATACAATGGTAAAATGTATAGGTGCACTGGTTCAGCGAAGAGATGGTGATACAAGTGGTATATGGATAGTAGACAAAGGTTTTTGTAAGCTGAAATTATAAAAACAGAAAGGTAGCAAGTGATAAAAGTGAGCATAAATGGTATTGCAATGATAGAAAACAAGGCCTAGGGTTCATACTTTCACTAGTGCAAGTTCTCTCAACAATAATAACATAATTGGATCACATAAATATCCCTCAACATGCAACAAAGAGTCACTCCAAAGTCACTAATAGCGGAGAACAAACGAAGAGATTATGGTAGGGTACGAAACCACCTCAAAGTTATTCTTTCCAATCAATCAGTTGGGCTATTCCTATAAGTGTCACAAACAGCCCTAGAGTTCGTACTAGAATAACACCTCAAGACACAAATCAACCAAAACCCTAATGTCACCTAGATACTCCAATGTCACCTCAAGTATCCATGGGTATGATTATACGATATGCGTCACACAATCTCAGATTCATCTATTCAACCAACACAAAGGACCTCAAAGAGTGCCCCAAAGTTCTACCGGAGAATCACGACGAAAACGTGTGCCAACCCCTATGCATAGGTTCATGGGCGGAACCCGCAAGTTGATCACCAAAACATACATCAAGTGAATCACGTGATATCCCATTGTCACCACAGATATCCACGGCAAGACATACATCAAGTGTTCTCAAATCTTTAAAGACTCAATCCGATAAGATTACTTCAAAGGGGAAACTCAATTCATTACAAGATAGTAGAGGGTGGAAGAAACATCATAGGATCCGAATATAATAGCAAAGCTCGCGATACATCAAGATCGTATCACCTCAAGAACACCAGAGAGAGAGAGAGAGATCAAACACATAGCTACTGGTACATACCCTCAGCCCCGAGGGAGAACTACTCCCTCCTCGTCATTGAGAGCACCGGGATGATGAAGATGGACACCGGAGAGGGATTGCCCCCTCCGGCAGGGTGCCGGAACGGGTCTAGATTGGCTTTCGGTGGCTACGGAGGCTTCTGGCGGCGGAACTCCCGATCTATTGTGCTCACGGATGTTTTTTTGGTATATGGAGATATATAGGCGGAAGAAGTACGTCGGGGGGCACGAGGGGCTCACGAGGGTGGAGGGCGCGCCCAGGGGGTGGGCGCGCCCCCTGCCTCGTGACCTCCTCACAGATCCCCCGGCGTGCACTCCAAGTCTTCTGGGCTTCTTTCCTTCCAAAAATGAGTTCCGTGAAGTTTCAGGTCAATTGGACTCCGTTTGCTTTTCCTTTTCTTCAAAACCCTAAAATAGGGTA
Organism: Triticum aestivum; assembly: GCF_018294505.1. Taxonomy (NCBI): domain Eukaryota; kingdom Viridiplantae; phylum Streptophyta; class Magnoliopsida; order Poales; family Poaceae; genus Triticum; species Triticum aestivum. The sequence goes on along the minus strand of NC_057800.1, from coordinate 196,910,669 downwards.
AAAATAGAAACTGGCACTGGGCTCTGGGTTAATAGGTTAGTCCCAAAAATGATATAGAAGTGTATAATAAAGCCCATAAACATTCAAAACAGTAAATAATATAGCATGGAGCAATCAAAAATTATAGATATGTTGGAGACGTATCAGTATCCCCAAGCTTAATTCCTCCTCGTCCTCGAGTAGGTAAATGATAAAAATAGAATTTTTGATGCGGAGTGCTACTTGGCATAATTTCAGTTTAATTCTTCTTAATTGTGGCATGAATATTCAGATCCGAAAGATTCAAGACAAAAGTTCATATTGACATAAAAATAATAATACTTCAAGCATACTAACTAAGCAATTATGTCTTCTCAAAATAACATGGCCAAAGAAAGTTCATCCCTACAAAATCATATAGTTTAGTCATGCTCCATTTTCGTCACACAAGAATGCTCTCATCATGCACAACCCCGATGACAAGCCAAGCAATTGTTTCATACTTTAGTAATCTCAAACTCATAAACTTTCACGCAATACATGAGCGCGAGCCATGGATATAGCACTATGGGTGGAATAGAATATAATGAGGGGGGTTATGTGGAGAAGACAAAAAGGAGAAAGTCTCACATCAACGAGGCTAATCAATGGGCTATGGAGATGCCCACCGATTGATGTTAATGCAAGGAGTAGGGATTTCCATGCAACGGATGCACTAGAGCTATAAATGTATGAAAGCTCAACGAAAGAAACTAGTGGGTGTGCATCCAACTTCCTTGCTCACGAAGACCTAGGGCACTTGAGGATGCCCATTGTTGGAATATACAAGCCAAGTTCTATAATGAAAAATTCCCACTAGTATATGAAAGTGATAACATGAAAGACTCTCTACTATGAAGATCATGGTGCTACTTTGAAGCACAAGTGTGGTAAAAGGATAGTAACATTGTCCCTTCTCTCTTTTTCTCTCATTTTTTTGGGCCTTTTCTTTTTTTATGGCATTTCTCTTTTTGGGGGGCCTTCTCTTTTTTTGTGGCCTTTCTCTTTTTTTATTCCTCGCTTGGGACAATGCTCTAATAATGATGATCATCACACTTCTATTTTTTTACAACTCAATGATTACAACTCAATACTAGAACAAAGATGACTCTATATGAATGCCTCCGGCGGTGTACCGGGATGTGCAATGATTCATGAGTGACATGTATGAAAAATTATGGACGGTGGCTTTGCAACAAATACGATGTCAACTACATGATCATGCAAAGCAATATGACAATGATGATGCGTGTCATAATGAACGGAATGATGGAAAGTTGCATGGCAATATATCTCGGAATGGCTATGGAAATGCCATAATAGGTAGGTATGGTGGCTATTTTGAGGAAGATATAAGGAGGTTTATGTGTGACAGAGCGTATCATATCACGGGGTTTGGATGCACCGGCGAAGTTTGCGCCAACTCTCAATGTGAGAAAGGGCAATGCACGGTACCGAAGAGGCAAGCAAGGATGGAAGGGTGAGAGTGCGTATAATCCATGGACTCAACATTAGTCATAAAGAACTCACATACTTATTGCAAAAATCTACAAGTCATCAAAAACCTCGGCACTACGCGCATGCTCCTAGGGGGATAGATTGGTAGGAAAAGACCATCGCTCGTCCCCGACCGCCACTCATAAGGAGGACAATCAAATAACACCTCATGTTTCAAATTTGTTGCATAACGTTTATCATAAGTGCATGCTACGGGACTTGCAAACTTCAACACAAGCATTTCTCAATTTCACAACTACTCAACTAGCACGACTTTGATATTATTACCTCCATATCTCAAAACAATCATCAAGCATCAAACTTCTCTTAGTATTCAATACTCTATATGAAAGTTTTTACTAATCTTGTATACCTAGCATATTAGGATTTTAAGCAAATTACCATGCTATTTAAGACTCTCAAAATAATCTAAGTGAAGCATGAGAGTTCATCTATTTCTTCAAAATAAAACTACCACCATGCTCTAAAAGATATAAGTGAAGCACTAGAGCAAACGACAAACTACTCCGAAAGATATAAGTGAAGATCAATGAGTAGTCGAATAATTATGCAACTATGTGAAGACTCTCTAACATTTAATAATTTCAGATCTTGGTATTTTATTCAAACAACAAGCAAAGCAAAATAAAATGACATTCTAAGAATGGCAAACATCATGTGAAGAAGCAAAAACTTAGGATCAACCGATACTAACCGATTAATTGTTGAATAAGAAAGGTGGAATGCCAACCGGGGCATCCCCAAGCTTGAGCTTTTGTGTCTCCTTAATTCCTCTCATATCACGGTCTCCCTAAATCTCAAAAGCTTCATCCACACAAAACTCGACAAGGACTCGTGAGATAAGTTAGTATAAACCATTGGCAAAACCTTATCATACTCTACTGTAGCAAATCACTAAAATTATTATTAAACATTTCATACTAAATGTCTATGCATATTTAATAGTCCTATCCTCAAATAGAATCATTAAAGAAGCAAACATATGCAAACAATGCAAACATAATAGCAATCTGCCTAAACAGGATAGTCTGTAAAGAATGCAGCAACATCCATACTTCCCGAGCTCCAAAAATTATGAAAGAAAATTCCCACTGTATTGAATTTATTAGATCTTAATATGCAAAAGGTTTCAACATTTTATCACATTCTGACTTTTCTAGGGAATTATTGCAACAGCGGTAAACTTTCTGTTTTCAAACAGCAACATGTATACTTGTAACATGGGCATAGTAAAGGCTATCAATGCCACTTTTATTGAAATAAAAGATGCAAAACATTGTTCTAAATAACAGCAAGCAAATCTTAATAAAATAAATTGATGCTCCAAGCAAAACACATATCATGTGGTGAATAAAAATATAGCTCCAAGTAAAGTTACCGATGAACGAAGACGAAAGAGGGGATGCCTTCCGGGGCATCCCCAAGCTTAGGCTCTTGGCTATCCTTGAATATTACCTTGGGGTGCCTTGGGCATCCCCAAGCTTAGGCTCTTGCCACTCCTTATTCCATAGTCCATCGAATCTTTACCCAAAACTTGAAAACTTCACAACACAAAACTCAACAGAAAACTCGTAAGCTCCGTTAGTATAAGAAAGTAAATCACCACTTCAAGGTACTGTAATGAACTCATTATTTATATATATTGGTTTTAAACATACTTTATTCCAACTTCTCTATGGTTTATAAACTATTTTACTAGCCATAGATTCATCAAAATAAGCAAACAACACACGAAAAGCAGAATCTGTCAAAAACAGAACAGTGTGTAGTAATCTGGATCAAACGTATACTTCTGGAACACATAAAATTATCAAATAAATTGCTGGACCTGAGGAATTTTTTTTTGACTGGAAACTGTGAGGCAACAGCCCCACAGTACTTTATTAAAACCCAACCGCCAAGCATAACAAAAGGTTCTGTAAAGGAAATCTAACTAAAGGATGAGAGGCCTACTTACCTACTGAGCTATTTACATCCTATACACAAATATATACATGGATACATACAACCAATTAAGGCAAAGAATTGACCCAAGTTAACAGCAGAGGTCTAATAGTAGACTTGAATCTGTGAGAGTGCAGGGTAGCATCATGAATGAAATTTCTCTTCCAAGCAGCAATAGATGGCCTTTCATGTCTGAATATTCTGCCATTTCGGAGGAGCCAAATATTCCAAGCTGCTAGATAAACAACCTCCCTGAAGAAAGGTTTGCCAAAGCTTTTCCTTGCAGCAAATAAACATTGGGCCGGTGTTAAACCGGCTAACCATTGGATGCCCAAGTAGTTCCATACTCTTGTGCTGAATTGGCATGTAAAGAAGAGATGATCTCTATCTTCATGGGCATGGGCGAAGCATAACGAGCAGGTGTTATCATCCTGAGTGGATCTCCAGTGCCTTCTCACTAGCATGTCTCTTGTATTGAGTCGATCATTCAGCATCAACCATGCAAAAACCTTTATCTTCATTGTCGCCTTACTTTCCCAAATCCACTTGGTTGGAGTATCTGTGGCCATATGAGAATGCATTACAATGTAATAACTCTTTGCAGAGAAAACACCTTTACCAGGTGTCCATGACCAGTAATCTGGTATCTGTACATCAGCATGAAGGTCAAAAAGACCAGATTGGACAACATTCAGTTCATCCATTGCTTCTAGCGACAAGGGCAGATGAAAAAGATCAGCCATATTAGGTGTGCTGAGAACCTCACGTACCGACACCTTGTCATCAATGACAAAAGAGAATAGTCTCTGAAATCTCTCTCTGAGGGGAGTAGATGAGCCGAGGAATACCCAAGCATCATACCAAAAAAGAACAGAGTCCCCCATGTTGATGATTACCTCTGAGTGGAGTCTGAAAACATCATTGAGCTTAAGGATATCTCTCCACCAGTAAGAACCACATAAAACTGTGCCATGAGGAACAACACCATCATAATAAGTGTTCCAGATGAGAGTAACCCATGGAATATCTACTTTGTTATAAAACTTGGATAGGTGCTTGGACAAAAGAGCTCTGTTTTGGATGCTGAGATTGATTATCCCCATGCCACCTTTATCTTTGGGTCTGCACACAAGGGGCCAAGCTGCAAGTGATTGTCTAGGAGTATCAGAATTTCCTCTCCATAAGCATTGCCTCATAATCCTTTCAAGTTGCTTTATAATGCCAGCTGGCAAACTTAAACTGCAAAGAAAGTAAATAGGCAAAGAAGACAGTACTGACTAGAGGAGTTGTAACCGAGCACCCTGATTGAGAAGACTTGAACTGGCAGATAACCTTCTTTCAACCCTATCAACCACAGGAAACAAGTCTTGGATTGTGGGTTTAGTTGTTCCCACAGGAAGCCCCAGATAAGTAAAGGGGAGGGTTCCAACTTGGCAGCCGAAAACAGCAGCCAACCGGGCAGTTTCTGCATCATCCACATTAATAGGCAAAATGCAGGATTAATGGAAGTTTACTTGAAGACCTGTGGAGGCATGGAAGTCTTGGAGCATCTCCTTGAGAGCTAAAAGCTGCGAATCCACCGCGGGTACAATGAGAAGAGTGTCATCAGCATATTGCACTATAGGGAAATCTGGATCATGTGATTCAATAGGTAGGGAGAGAACACCAGATCTGAGCATATGATTGACCAGGTTTTGCAACAGGTCGGCTGCAAGAACAAACAAAAGGGGTCACAGTGGATCACCTTGCCGTACTCCCCTTTTACAGGTAAATTGCTTTCCGGGCACCCCGTTTAAAATGACAGAGGAAGTACCCGAGGATAGTAGCTCTCTCATCCAACCAATCCATTTGCTATCAAATCCTTTGTGATGCAAAAGTCGGAGAATTAGATCATGCTCAACAGTATCGAAGGCTTTGGCGAAGTCCAACTTGAGAATCAAAATGGGTTTCTTGGATTTGTGGCACTGATGGATATATTCTAAAGTCCAAGCAATACAATCCTGTATAGATCTACACTTAAGGAACCCATATTGATTTTTGTGAATGCACTTTAGGATCACCCCCTGTAATCTGTTGGCCAACAGCTTCGTCAAAAACTTCAGGCAAGTGTTGGTCAAGGAAATAGGTCTGAAATCATTAGGACTGTCAGGTGAAAGTTTTTTTGGAATTAGGGTGATTAAAGACCCATTGATGCTGCTAACAGTGATCTTGCCATCATAGAAATCCTGAAATAACTGCAAGAAATCATCCTTAATGATGTGCCAGCAACGTTTGACAAACAAACCAGTAAAACCATTAGGGCCAGGTGCCCTGTCAGTAGGCAGAGACTTTAGCACTTCATTTATTTCCTCTTCAGAAAAAGGAGCAGATAAGCTATCCAGATTATCCACTCGTTCAATCAGTGAAGCTAAGTCAAACTTCATATGAATCTCTTTAGAAACACCCATTCTGTCCTTTAATGTACCCCATAACATGCCAGCCATCTGCTGGTGGTCAGAGACAATAGTACCATCTTCATTCTGCAGAGAGGAAATTGAGTTTCTCCAGAAACGTTCAGTTGCCATTGCTTGGAAAAACTTAGAGTTTTCTTCCCCAACTTTTATCCACCGAACGGTACACCTTTGTTTCCAATATAAAAACTATAGATGGAGAATTTCCTCAATATAAAGTTTTACTATTTTCTTGAAATTAAATTCAGGTCTCGTTAAAGGCCTTAACTCCTCAAGATCATCAAAAAAGATTACCACCTTGTTACACACTTCAATGGCTTTCTTGAGTTTAGAGAGGCTGATGTACCAGTGTTTAAGAGCATTCCGAAGCCTTTTGAACTTTTTTGTCAAACGAGTTGCAGAATTTGTTCTCTTGGTTGGGGCACTCCATGATTGTTCCACACAGTCGAAGAAACCTGGCAGATCCACCCAATAGTTTTCAAACCGAAAAATCTTGGACTTGGGGATAGTTGTTGCAATGGAGACAACACAAGGTACATGATCCGAGGCTGTTCTTGCTAAAGGAAAGACCATTGTGTTAGGATAATCATTAATCCAAGTGGAGGACGTAAAAAACCAGTCCAATTGCTCCAGCAACGGATTTTCTTGCATGTTAGACCATGTGTATGATCTTCCTTTTAAAGGTAACTCAAGAAGACCAAGGTGACCGATGACTTCATTGAAGAGGAAGATATCATTTATGTCTCCTCCTGGCAAGTTTCTATTCTCAGGAGATCTAATGAAATTAAAATCTCCCACAAGAAGCCATTTATCATTAGGAGGAATATCCAGATCATACAACCATTGAACAAAATTATCTCTAGGCTGTCCTTGGCAAGGCCCATAAACATTAACCAAGGTCCATCGACTTGCATTATGGGCAGAAGTGAATGATACTATAATACCAAACGGCTTAATATCCACTAATGTGCCAGTGAACATGTTGGAACACCACAGCACAAGAATTCCACCAGAGGCACCAGAAGAGGGTGAAAAAACAAAATTGTCAAACCTTCACAGGCAAAACTTTCTAATCGCACGTTGATCAAAGAAATCACATTTAGTTTCTTGTAGACAGATGATAGAGCATTGGCTTTCTTCAATTTTCGCCCTAACACTTCTCTGCCTATCTTCAGAATTTAAACCTCTCACATTCCAACAGAGAACCTTCCAATCTCTAGCTTGGTGTGCATTCATGAGGAGACAATAAAAGGAGACAGAGATAATAGTTCACTGCGTAACAGTGAAACAAAAGGCCATAGATAAAACCATCCACAGAAACCAGAGTGCAGACCACAGCGCAGACGGCAAACAAGAGAAAGACAATGTTCAGATAACTGGCATGACAAGGGACATGCCTCCCTGTAAAACAAATAAGAGTCTCAATCATTATGGGAAACTGCAGGCGTGGGGGCAGTGTCAGAAGAAGCCATAAGCTTCTCCGCAGTCAGCTTCTCAGCCGGGACACCAAGAGCTGCTCCAATCATCTGCAGTGTGGCAATTGGGGTTGGAGGAGGGGCCTGGTCTTGAGGTGCATTATCATCTGACTTGGCCTGCGAAGCTGGAGTGGAGTCAGTCTTTAGCTTCTTGGCTCTGGGCCTCCTGAGAGGCTTGGGCTTAGGAGACATCGGGGATATGGGTTTGAAACCCTGGGACTTGGCAGCACTCCTGGTCACCCTTCTGTCCGAAAAATCAGAAGTAGCCTGAACAACTGAATGTCTACTCTTTCTGGCACGAGCTTTCCTGATTGGTTGCACTATAGAGGAGAAAGTGCAAGCCAATGTGTCTGCTTGACTTTCCTGAGCAGATGCTTGAGAGAAGGGCACACTGTCCTCTGACACCTGTGCAACAGTCTTGATGCATGGGCTCTCCAAGAAAAGTCTTGATGCAGATGCTTGAGGAATTTATCTATTAATCATCTGCAAAAAGAATTAACTAAATAGCACTCTCCAAATAAAAATGGAAGCAATTCTCGTGAGCGCTAAAGTTTCTGTTTTTTACGGCAAGATCAACAAGACTTTCCCCAAGTCTTCCCAACGGTTCTACTTGGCACAAACACTAATTAAAATCATAAAACCACATATAAACAGAGGCTAGATGAATTATTTATTATTAAACAGGAACAAAAATAAAGTTGGGTTGCCTCCCAACAAGCGCTATCGTTTAACGCCCCCAGCTAGGCATGATGATTTCAATGATGCTCACATAAAAGATAAGAATTGAAATATAAAGAGAGCATCATGAAGAATATGACTAGCACATTTAAGCCTAACCCACTTCCTATGCATAGGAATTTTGTGATCAAACAACTTGTGGGAACAATAATCAACTAGCATAGGAGGGTAAAACAAGCATAACTTCAAAACTTTAAGCACATAGAGAGGAAACATGATATTATTGCAATTCCTACAAGCATATGTTCATCCCTCATAATAATTTTCAGTAGCATCATGAATGAATTCAACAATATAACTAGCACCTAAAGCATTCTTTTCATGATCTACAAGCATAGACATTTTATTACTCTCCACACAAGCAAAATTCTTCTCATGAATAATAGTGGGAGCAAACTCAACAAAATAACTATCATGTGATTGAAAATTAAGAGCAAGATGAAAAGTTTCATGGTTATCATTATTCTTTAAAGCATACGTGTCATCACAATAATCATCATAGATAGGAGGCATGCTTTCATCATAATAAATTTGCTCATCAAAACTTGGGGGACAAAAAATATCATCTTCATCAAACATAGCTTCCCCAAGCTTATGGCTTTGCATATTATTAGAATCATGGATATTCAAGGAATTTATACTAACAACATTGCAATCATGCTCATCATTCAAATATTTAGTGCCAAACATTCTATAGATTTCTTCTTCTAGCACTTGAGCACAATTTTCCTTTCCATCATACTTACAAAAGATATTAAAAAGGTGAAGCGTATGAGATAAACTCAATTCCATTTTTTTATAGTTTTCTTTTATAAACTAAACTAGTGATAAAACAAGAAAATAAAAGACTCGATTGCAAGATCTAAAGATATACCTTCAAGCACTCACCTCCCCGGCAACGGCGCCAGAAAAGAGCTTGATGTCTACTACACAACCTTCTTCTTGTAGACGTTGTTGGGCCTCCAAGTGCAGAGGTTTGTAGGACAGTAGCAAATTTCCCTCCAGTGGATGACCTAAGGTTTATCAATCCATAGGAGGCGTAGGATGAAGATGGTCTCCCTCAAGCAACCTTGCAACCAAATAACAAAGAGTCTCTTGTGTCCCCAACACACCCAATACAATGGTAAATCGTATAGGTGCACTAGTTCGGCAAAGAGATGGTGAAACAAGTGGTATATGGATAGTAGATAAAGGTATTTGTAATCTGACATTATAAAAACAGCAAGGTAACAAGTGGTAAAAGTGAGCGTAAACGGTATTGCAATGCTAGGAAACAAGGCCTAGGGTTCATACTTTCATTAGTGCAAGTCCTCTCAACAATACTAACATAATTGGATCACATAACTATCCCTCAACATGCAACAAAGAGTCACTCCAAAGTCACTAATAGTGGAGAACGAACAAAGAGATTATGGTAGGGTACGAAACCACCTCAAAGTTATTCTTTCCAATCAATCCGTTGGGCTATTCCTATAAGTGTCACAAACAGCCCTAGAGTTCGTACTAGAATAACACCTCAAGACACAAATCAACCAAAACCCTAATGTCACCTAGATACTCCAATGTCACCTCAAGTATCCATGGGTATGATTATACGATATGCGTCACGCAATCTCAGATTCATCTATTCAACCAACACAAAGGACCTCAAAGAGTGCCCCAAAGTTCTACCGGAGAATCACGACGAAAACGTGTGCCAACCCCTATGCATAGGTTCATGGGCAGAACCCGCAAGTTGACCACCAAAACATACATCAAGTGAATCACGTGATATCCCATTGTCACCACAGATATCCACAGCAAGACATACATCAAATGTTCTCAAATCTTTAAAGACTCAATCCGATAAGATTACTTCAAAGGGGAAACTGTTGGGGAACGTAGCAGAATTTTAAAATTTTCTACGCATCACCAAGATCAATCTATGGAGTCATCTAGCAACGAGGGAGAGAGGAGTGCATCTACATACCCTTATAGATCACGAGCGGAAGCGTTCAAGAGAACGGGGTTGATGGAGTCGTACTCGACGTGATCCAAATCACCGAAGATCCTAGCCGAACGGACGGCACCTCCGCGTTCAACACACGTACGGAGCGAGGACGTCTCCCGCGCCTTGATCTAGCAAGGAGGAGGGAGAGGTTGAGGAAGAGGGCTCCAACAGCAGCACGACGGCGTGGTGGTGATGAAGCTGCAGTACTCCGGCAGGGCTTCGCCAAGCTCTTATGGAGGAGGAGAGGTGTTGGGGAGGGGATGGGCTGCGCATTGGATGTTCCCTGCAGCCCTCCCCTCACCCCTCTATTTATAGGGGAAAGGGGAAGGGGGCGGCGCCCTCTAGATGAGATCTAGAGGGGGGGCGGCCAAGGGGAGGGGGGCTTGCCCCCCAAGCAAGGGGGCGCCCCCCTTAGGGTTTCCCCCAACCCTTGGCGCATGGGCCCTAGGGGGTTGTGGCGCCCTAGCCCACTTGGGCTGGTTCCCTTCCCCATACAGCCCATAAGGCCCTCCGGAAGAGGTGGACCCTCCCCGTGGACTCCCGGAACCCCTCCGGTGGCCCCGATACAATATCGATATGCCCCTGAAACTTTCCGACGACCATATGACAACTTCCCATATATAAATCTTTACCTCCGGACCATTCTGGAACTCCTCGTGACGTCCGGGATCTCATCCGGGACTCCGAAAAACATTTGGTAATCACATACAAGTCTTCCTAACAACCCTAGCATCACCAAACCTTAAGTGTGTAGACCCTACGGGTTCGGGAGACATGCTGACATGACCAAGACGAATCTCCGGTCAATAACCAATAGCGGGATCTGGATACCCATGTTGGCTCCCGCATGCTCCACGATGATCTCATCGGATGAACCACGGTGTCGAGGATTCAATCAATCCGTATTCAATTCCCTTTGTCAATCGGTACGTTACTTGCCCGAGACTCGATCGTCGGTATCCCAATACCTTGTTCAGTCTCGTTACCGGCAAGTCACTTTACTCGTACCATAATGCATGATCCCGTGATCAACCACTTGATCACATTGAGCTCATTATGATGATGCATTACCGAGTGGGCCCAGAGATACCTCTCCGTCATACGGAGTGACAAATCCCAGTCTCGATTTGTGCCAACCCAACAGACACTTTCGGAGACACCTGTAATGTACCTTTATAGTCACCCAGTTACGTTGTGACGTTTGGCACACCCAAAGCACTCATATGGTATCCGGGAGTTACACAATCTCATGGTCTAAGGAAATGATACTTGACATTCAGAAAAGCTACAGCAAACGAACTACACGATCTTTGAGCTAAGCTTTGGATTGGGTCTTGTCCATCACATCATTCTCCTAATGATGTGATCCCGTTATCAATGACATCCAATGTCCATAGTCAGGAAACCATGACTATCTTTTGATCAACGAGCTAGTCAACTAGAGGCTCACTAGGGACGTGTTGTGGTCTATGTGTTCACACATGTATTACGATTTCCAGATAACACAATTATAGCATGAACAATAGACAATTATCATGAACAAAGAAATATAATAATAACTATTTTATTATTGCCTCTAGGGCATATTTCCAACAGTATTCCACTTGCACTAGAGTCAATATTCTAGTTACATTGTGATGAATCGAACACCCATGCAGTTCTGGTGTTGATCATGTTTTGCTCTATGGAGAGCTTTAGTCAACGGATCTGCTACATTCAGGTCCGTATGTACTTTACAAATCTCTATGTCTCCATTTTGAACACTTTCATGAATGGAGTTGAAGCGACGCTTGATATGCCTGGTCTTCCTGTGAAACCTGGGCTCCTTGGCAAGGGCAATAGCTCTAGTGTTGTCACAGAAGAGAGTCATCGGGCCCGACGCATTGGGTATGACTCCTAGGTCGGTAATGAACTCCTTCACCCAGACTGCTTCGTGTGCTGCCTCCGAGGCTGCCATGTACTCCGCTTCACATGTAGATCCCGCCACAACGCTTTGCTTGCAACTGCACCAGCTTACTGCCCCACCATTCAAAATATACACGTATCCGGTTTGTGACTTAGAGTCATCCAGATCTGTGTCGAAGCTAGCGTCGACGTAACCCTTTACGACGAGCTCTTCATCACCTCCATAATCGAGAAACATTTCCTTAGTCCTTTTTAGGTACTTTAGGATATTCTTGACCGTTGTCCAGTGTTCCATGCCGGGATTACTTTGGTACCTTCCTACCAAACTCACGGCAAGGTTTACATCAGGTCTGGTACACAACATAGCATACATGATAGACCCTATGGCCGAGGCATAGGGGATGACACTCATCTTTTCTCTATCTTCTGCCGTGGTCGGGCATTGAGCCATGCTCAATCTCGTACCTTGCAATACAGGCAAGAACCCCTTCTTTGACTGATCCATTTTGAACTTCTTCAATATCTTGTCAAGGTACGTACTCTGTGAAAGACCAATGAGGCGTCTCGATCTATCTCTATAGATCTTGATGCCTAATACATAAGCAGCTTCTCCAAGGTCCTTCATTGAAAAACACTTGTTCAAGTAGGCCTTTATGCTTTCCAAGAATTCTATATCATTTCCCATCAACAGTATGTCATCCACATACAATATGAGAAATGCTACAGAGCTCCCACTCACTTTCTTGTAAATGTAGGCTTCTCCATAAGTCTGCATAAACCCAAACGCTTTGATCATCTCATCAAAACAAATGTTCCAACTCCGAGATGCTTGCACCAGCCCATAAATCGAGCGTTGGAGCTTGCACACCTTGTCAGCATTCTTAGGATCGACAAAACCTTCCGGCTGCATCATATACAACTCTTCCTTAAGGAAACCATTAAGGAATGTCATTTTTACGTCCATTTGCCATATCTCATAATCATAGAATGCGGCAATTGCTAACATGATTCGGACGGACTTCAACTTCGCTACAGGTGAGAAAGTCTCATCGTAGTCAACCCCTTGAACTTGTCGATAACCCTTAGCGACAAGCCGAGCTTTATAGATGGTCACATTACCATCCGCGTCTGTCTTCTTCTTAAAGATACATTTATTTTCTATGGCTCGCCGATCATCGGGCAAGTCAGTCAAAGTCCATACTTCGTTTTCATACATGGATCCTATCTCGGATTTCATGGCTTCCAGCCATTTGTCGGAATCTGGGCCCACCATCGCTTCTTCATAGTTCGAAGGTTCACCATTGTCTAACAACATGATTTCCAAGACAGGGTTACCATACCACTCTGGTGGGGAACGTGTCCTTGTGGACCTACAAAGTTCAGTAGCAACTTGATCTGAAGTTTCATGATCATCATCATCAACTTCCTCTCTAGTCGGTGCAGGCACCTCAGGAACATTTTCTTGAGCTGTGCCACTTACCGGTTCAAGAGGTAATACTTCATCAAGTTCTACCTTCCTCCCACTTATTTCTTTCGAGAGAAACTCTTTCTCTAGAAAGGACCCATTCTTGGCAACAAAGATTTTGCCCTTGGATCTGAGGTAGAAGGTATACCCAATAGTTTCTTTAGGGTATCCTATGAAGACGCATTTTTCTGATTTGGGTTCGAGCTTTTCAGGTTGAAGTTTCTTGACACAAGCATCGCATCCCCAAACTTTTAGAAACGACAGCTTAGGTTTCTTCCCAAACCATAATTCATATGGTGTCGTCTCAACGGATTTCGACGGAGCCCTATTTAAAGTGAATGCGGCAGTCTCTAAAGCATAGCCCCAAAATGATAGCGGTAAATCGGTAAGAGACATCATAGATCGCACCATATCTAATAGAGTGCGATTATGACGTTCGGACACACCATTACGCTGAGGTGTTCCAGGCGGCGTTAGTTGTGAAACTATTCCACATTTTCTTAAGTGTGTGCCAAATTCGTGACTCAAGTATTCTCCCCCACGATCTGATCACAAGAACTTGATTTTCCTGTCATGTTGATTCTCAACCTCACTCTGAAATTCCTTGAACTTTTCAAAGGTCTCAGACTTGTGTTTCATTAAGTAGACATACCCATATCTACTCAAGTCATCAGTGAGGGTGAGAACATAACGATAGCCACCGCGAGCCTCAACACTCATTGGACCGCACACATCAGTATGTATGATTTCCAATAAGTTGGTTGCTCGCTCTATTGTTCCTGAGAACGGAGTCTTGGTCATTTTACCCATGAGGCATGGTTCGCACGTGTCAAATGATTCGTAATCAAGAGACTATAAAAGTCCATCTGCATGGAGCTTCTTCATGCGTTTGACACCTATGTGACCAAGGCGGCAGTGCCAGAAGTATGTGGGACTATCATTATCAACCTTACATCTTTTGGTATTCACACTATGAATATGTGTAGCATTATGCTCGAGATTCATTAAGAATAAACCATTCACCATCGGAGCATGACCATAAAACATATCTCTCATATAAATAGAACAACCATTATTCTCGGATTTAAATGAGTAGCCATCTCGTATTAAACGAGATCCTGATACAATGTTCATGCTCAAAGCTGGCACTAAATAACAATTATTGAGGTTTAAAACTAATCCCGTAGGTAAATGTAGAGGTAGCGTGCCAATGGCGATCACATCGACCTTGGAACCATTCCCGACGTGCATCGTCACCTCGTCCTTCGCCAGTCTCCGCTTATTCCGCAGCTCCTGCTTTGAGTTACAAATGTGAGCAACCGCACTGGTATCAAATACCCAGGAGCTACTATGAGTACTGGTAAGGTACACATCAATTACATGTATATCACATATACCTTTCGTGATGCCGGCCTTCTTGTCCGCTAAGTATTTGGGGCAGTTCCGCTTCTAGTGACCACTTCCCTTGCAATAAAAGCACTCAGTCTCGGGCTTGGGTCCATTCTTTGGCTTCTTCCCGGCAGCTTGCTTATCGGGCGCGGCAACTCCCTTGCCGTCCTTCTTGAAGTTCTTCTTACCCTTGCCTTTCTTGAACTTAGTGGTTTTATTCACCATCAACACTTGATGTTCCTTTTTGACTTCTACCTCTGCTGATTTCAGCATTGAATATACCTCAGGAATGGTCTTTTCCATCCCCTGCATATTGAAGTTCATCACAAAGCTCTTGTAGCTCGGTGGAAGCGACTAAAGGATTCTGTCAATGACCGCGTCATCCGGGAGATTAACTCCTAGCTGAGTCAAGCGGTTATGCAACCCAGACATTCTGAGTATGTGCTCACTAACAGAACTATTTTCCTCCATCTTACAGCTGAAGAACTTGTCGGAGACTTCATATCTCTCGACCCGGGCATGAGCTTGGAAAACCATTTTCAGCTCTTCGAACATCTCATATGCTCTGTGTTGCTCAAAATGCTTTTGGAGCCCCGGTTCTAAGCTGTAAAGCATGCCGCACTGAACGAGGGAGTAATCATCAGCACGTGTCTGCCAAGCATTCATAACTTCTTGGTTCTGTGGGACGGGTGCGTCACCTAGCGTTGCTTCTAGGACATAATCTTTCTTGGCATCTATGAGGATGATCCTTAGGTTCCGGACCCAGTCCGTATAGTTGCTGCCATCGTCTTTCAGCTTGGTTTTCTCTAGGAACGCGTTGAAGTTGAGGACAACATTGGCCATTTGATCTACAAGACATATTGTAAAGATTTTAGACTAAGTTCATGATAATTAAGTTCATCTAATCAAATTATTCAATGAACTCCCACTCAGATAGACATCCCTCCAGTCATCTAAGTATAACATGATCCGAGTTAACTAGGCCATGTTCGATCATCACGTGAGGCGGACTAGTCAACATCGGTGAACATCTTCATGTTGATCGTATCTTCTGTATGACTCATGCTCGACCTTTTGGTCTTCTGTGTTCCGAGGCCATGTCTGTACATGCTAGGCTCGTCAAGTCAACCTAAGTGTATTGTGTGTGTAAATCTGGCTTACACCTGTTATATTCGAACGTTAGAATCTATCACACCCGATCATCATGTGGTGCTTCGAAACAACGAACCTTCGCAACGGTGCACAGTTAGGGGGAACACTTTCTTGAAATTTTACGAGGGATCATCTTATTTAAGCTACCGTCATTCTAAGCAAATAAGATGTCAAACATGATAAACATCACATGCAATCAAATAGTGACATGATATGGCCAATATCATTTGCTCCTTTGATCTCCATCTTCGGGGCTCCATGATCATCGTTGTCACCGGCATGACACCATGATCTCCATCATCATGATCTCCATCATCGTGTCTTCTTGAAGTTGTCACGTCAACTATTACTTCTACTACTATGGCTAACGCTTTAGCAATAAAGTAAAGTAATTGCATGACGTTTATGTTGACACGCAGGTCATAAATAAATAAAGACAACTCCTATGGCTCCTGCCGGATGTCATACTCATCGACATGCAAGTCGTGATTCCTATTACAAGAACATGATCATCTCATACATCACATATATCATTCATCACATCCTTTGGCCATATCACATCACAAAACACTTGCTGCAAAAACAAGTTAGATGTCCTCTAATTGTTGTTGCAAGTTTTTACGTGGCTGCTATAGGTTTCTAGCAAGAACGTTTCTTACCTACGCCAAAACCACAACGTGAATTGCCAATTTCTATTTACCCTTCATAAGGACCCTGTTCATCGAATCCGATCCGACTAAAGTGGGAGAGACAGACACCCACCAGCCACCTTATGCAACTAGTGCATGTCAGTCGGTGGAACCGGTCTCACATAAGCATACGTGTAAGGTTGGTCCGGGCCGCTTCATCCCACGATGCCGCCGAATCAAGATAAGACTAGTAATGGCAAGATAATTGACAATATCGACGCCCACAACTACTTTGTGTTCTACTCGTGCATAGTAACTACGCATAGACCTAGCTCATGATGCCACTGTTGGGGAACGTAGCAGAATTTTAAAATTTTCTACGCATCACCAAGATCAATCTATGGAGTCATCTAGCAACGAGGGAGAGAGGAGTGCATCTATATACCCTTGTATATCACGAGCGGAAGCGTTCAAGAGAACGGGGTTGATGGAGTCGTACTCGACGTGATCCAAATCACCGAAGATCCTAGTGCCGAACAGACGGCACCTCCGCGTTCAACACACGTACAGAGCGAGGACGTCTCCCGTGCCTTGATCCAGCAAGGAGGAGGGAGAGGTTGAGGAAGAGGGCTCCAATAGCAACACGACGGCGTGGTGGTGATGAAGCTGCAGTACTCCGGCAGGGCTTCGCCAAGCTCTTATGGAGGAGGAGAGGTGTTGGGGAGGGGATGGGCTGCGCCTTGGATGTTCCCTGCAGCCATCCCCTCACCCCTCTATTTATAGGGGAAAGGGGAAGGGGTCCGGCCCCCTCTAGATGAGATCTAGAGGGGGGCGGCGGCCAAGGGGAGGGGGGCTTGCCCCCCAAGCAAGGGGGCGCCCCCCTTAGGGTTTCCCCCAACCCTAGGCGCATGGGCCCTAGGGGGTTGTGGCGCCCCAGCCCACTTAGGCTGGTTCCCTTCCCCAAACAGCCCATAAGGCCCTTCGAAAGAGGTGGACCCTCCCGGTGGACCCCCGGAACCCCTCCGGTGGCCCCGGTACAATACCGATATGCCCCCGAAACTTTCCAGCGACCATATGACAACTTCACATATATAAATCTTTACCTCTGGACCATTCTGGAACTCCTCGTGATGTCCGGGATCTCATCCGGACTCCGAACAACATTCGGTAATAACATACAAGTCTTCCTAACAACCCTAGCGTCACCGAACCTTAAGTGTGTAGACCCTATGGGTTCAGGAGACATGCAGACATGACCAAGATGAATCTCCGGTCAATAACCAACAGCGGGATCTGGATACCCATGTTGGCTCCCACATGCTCCATGATGATCTCATCGGATGAACCACGATGTCGAGGATTCAATCAATCCGTATTCAATTCCCTTTGTCAATCGGTACGTTACTTGCCCGAGACTCGATCGTCGGTATCCCAATACCTTATTCAGTCTCGTTACCGGCAAGTCACTTTACTTGTACCGTAATGCATGATCCCGTGATCAACCACTTGATCGCATTGAGCTCATTATGATGATGCATTACCGAGTGGGCCCAGAGATACCTCTCTGTCATACGGAGTGACAAATCCCAGTCTCGATTCGTGCCAACCCAACAGACACTTTCGGAGACACCTGTAATGTACCTTTATAGTCACCCAGTTACGTTGTGACGTTTGGCACACCCAAAGCACTCCTACGGTATCCGGGAGTTGCACAATCTCATGGTCTAAGGAAATGATACTTGACATTCAGAAAAGCTACAGCAAACGAACTACACGATCTTTGAGCTAAGCTTAGGATTGGGTCTTGTCCATCACATCATTCTCCTAATGATGTGATCCTGTTATCAATGACATCCAATATCCATAGTCAGGAAACCATGACTATCTTTTGATCAACGAGCTAGTCAACTAGAGGCTCACTAGGGACGTGTTGTGGTCTATGTGTTCACACATGTATTACGATTTCCGGATAACACAATTATAGCATGAACAATAGACAATTATCATGAACAAAGAAATATAATAATAACTATTTTATTATTGCCTCTAGGGCATATTTCCAACAGAAACTCAATTCATTACAAGAGAGTAGAGGGGGGAAGAAACATCATAGGATCCAAATATAATAGCAAAGCTCGCGATACATCAAGATCGTATCACCTCAAGAACACGAGAGAGAGAGAGAGAGAGAGATCAAACACATAGCTACTGGTACATACCCTCAGCCCCGAGGGAGAACTACTCCCTCCTTGTCATGGAGAGCACCGGGATTATGAAGATGGACACCAGAGAGGGATTGCCCCCTCCGGCAGGGTGCCAGAACGGGTCTAGATTGGCTTTCGGTGGCTACGGAGGCTTCTGGCGGCGGAACTCCCTATCTATTGTGCTCACGGATGTTTTTTTGGTATATGGGGATATATAGGTGGAAGAAGTATGTCAGGGGGGTCAGGAGGGGCTCACGAGGGTGGAGGGCGCGCCCAGGGGTGGCCGCGCCCCCCTGCCTCGTGACCTCCTCACAGATCCCCCGACGTGCACTCCAAGTCTTCTGGGCTTCTTTCCTTCCAAAAATGAGTTCCGTGAAGTTTCAGGTCAATTGGACTCCGTTTGGTTTTCCTTTTCTTCGAAACCCTAAAACAGGGTAAAAACAGAAACTGGCACTAGGCTCTGGGTTAATAGGTTAGTCCCAAAAATGATATAAAAGTGTATAATAAAGCCCATAAACATTCAAAACAGTAAATAATATAGCATGGAGCAATCAAAAATTATAGATACGTTGGAGACATATCAGCTACCTACCACTTGTTTATCAAGCCTCCCTAATTGCCATGATAGCCTCTAACCTTTTTCACCCTTCCTAGTAAACCGTTGTTTGGCTATGTTACCGCTTTGCTCAGCCCCTCTTATAGCGTTGCTAGTTGCAGGTGCAGTTGCAGGTTGTTCCATGTTGGGACATGGATATCATGGGATATCACAATATCTCTTATTTTAATTAATGCATCTATATACTTGGTAAAGGGTGGAAGGCTCGGCCTTATGCCTGGTGTTTTGTTCCACTCTTGTCGCCCTAGTTTCCGTCAGATCAGTGTTATGTTCCTTGATTTTGCGTCCCTAACACGGTGAGGGGTATGGGACCCTCTTGACAGTTCGCTTTGAATAAAACTCTTCCAGCAAGGCCCAACATTGGTTTTATCAGTTGCCTAATAACAACTAAAACTTGCATAGGGACTTGCCGGCCCCCGTGGATTTTTAATCAACCCCTGGGCCAGTGCTCCTCTGAGTGTTGGTCCAAACTGGGCGATGTCCAGCGCCCCCTGGGCAACCAGGGTCTCAGCCAATCCGGCGTCTTGCCCATCCGGTGTGCCCTGAGAACGAGATACGTGCGGCTCCTATCGGGATTTGTCGGCACATCGGGAGGTTTTGCTGGATTAGTTTTACCATTGTCGAAATGTCTTGTGCATCAGGATTCCGAGTCTGATCGGGTGTCCTGCGATGGAGGATTGTCTTCGCGAATTGTGTGCTTTTCATGGGCTAAGTTGGGACACCCCTGCAGGGTTTAAACTTTCAAGAGTCGTGCCCGCAGTTATGTGGCATATGGGAATTTGTTAATATCCAGTTGTAGAGGACTTACAGTAAACTCAATTAAACTACACCAACTGCGTGCGTAACCGTGACTGTATCTTTTCGGGAGCATTCGAGACGAGAATACGGTTGGGTTATGTTTGAACGTAAGTAGTTCAGAATCACTTCTTGATCACTATTAGTTGTGATTGTTTGCGTAGCTTCTCATCTTACTCTTGTACTCGTGAGTTAGCCACCATACAATGCTTAGACACTTGTTGCAACCTCACCACTTATCCATTCCATACCCTTTAAGCTTTGCTAGTCTTGATACCCATGGTAATGGGATTGCTGAGTCCTCATGGCTCGTAGTTTACTACAATAACAGTCGCAGGTACAGGTAATGCGATGGTCTGACATGAGTGTGATGCTTGCTTGTTTGGAGTTCTCCTTCTTCGATCAAGGGATAGGTTCTGTGTCGGGGATCCTGGGATTAGCAGGGTGGATGTCGTTCTTCTTTTTCATTTGATTTCATCAGTAGTCGGATCCTTCTCTTCTTTATGGTGATTTGTATTCTCATATATTCAGTACATGGTATGTTGTAATGATATCCACCTTGCTATCCACTCGAAATGCGGTTGTGCCCCAATCATGAGTTCATCACGTGATTGGGATAGAATCGCACCTTGGGCGCTACAAGTTGGTATCAGAGACTTACCGACCTTAGGAGCCCCCTTGATTGATCAAAACACTGACGTTGTTGAGTCTAGAACAAAACTGCTTTGAGTCTTAGGATTATATATATCAGAGAGTAGGATTCCTTTTACTCCTCGGGTGATAACCCGCAAGTATAGGGGATCGCAACAGTTTTCAAGGGGAGAGTATTTAACCCAAATTTATTGATTTGACACAAGGGGGGCCAAAGAATATTCTCAAGTATTAGCAGCTGAGTTGTCAACTCAACCACACCTGGAAAACTTAATATCTGCAGCAAAGTATTTAGTAGCAAAGTAGTATGATAGCAACGGTAACAATGCCAAAAGTAACGGTAGCAGTTTTGTAGTGATTGTAACAGTGGCAACGGAAAAGTAACTAAGCAAAGATCAATATGTGAAAAGCTCGTAGGCATTGGATCAGTGATGGATAATTATGTCGGATGCGATATCATGCAACAGTTATAACATAGGGTGACATAGAACTAGCTCTAGTTCATCAATGTAATGTAGGCATGTATTCCGAATATAGTCATACGTGCTTATGGAAAAGAACTTGTATGACATCTTTTGTCCTACCCTCCCATGGAAGCGGGGTCCTATTGGAAATTAAGGGATATTAAGGCCTCCTTTTAATAGAGTACTGGACCAAAGCATTAACACTTAGTGAATACATGAACTCCTCAAACTACGGTCATCATCGGTAAGTATCCCGATTATTGTCACTTTGGGGTTAACGGATCTTAACACATAATAGGTGACTATAGACTTGCAAGATAGGATCAAGAACTCACATATATTCATGGAAACATAATAGGTTCAGATCTGAAATCATGGAACTCGGGCCCTAGTGACAAGCATTAAGCATAGCAAAGTCATAGCAACATAAATCTCAGAACATAATGGATACTAGGGATCAAACCCTAACAAAACTAACTCGATTACATGATAAATCTCATCCAACCCATCACTGTCCAGCAAGCCTACGATGGAATTACTCACGCACGGCGGTGAGCATCATGAAATTGGTGATGGAGGAAAGTTGATGATGACGATGGCGACGGATTCCCCTCTCCGGAGCCCCGAACGGACTCCAGGTCAGCCCTCCCGAGAGAGCTTAGGGCTTGGCGGCGGCTCCGGATTGTAAAACGTGATGAATCCTTCTCTCTAATTTTTTTCTCCCCGAACCTGAATATATGGAGTCAGGATGGACATCGGTGGAGCACCAGGGGGGCCACGAGGCAAGGGGCGTGCCCAGGGGTGCCCCCCACCCTCGTGGACAGGGTGTGGGCCCCCTGGCCTTGATTCTTCCGCCAGTATTTTATATATTCCAAAAATATTCTCTGTTGATTTTTAGGTCATTCCGAGAACTTCTATTTCTGCACAAAAATAACACCATGGCAATTCTACTAAAAACAGCATCAGTCCGGGTTAGTTCCATTCAAATCATGCAAGTTAGAGTCCAAACAAGGGCAAAAGTGATTGGAAAAGTAGATATGTTGGAGACGTATCAACTCCCCCAATCTTAAACATTTGCTTGTCCTCAAGCAATTCAGTTGACAAACTGAAAGTGATAAAGAAAAACTTTTACAAACTCTGTTTGCTCTTGTTGTTGCAAATATGTAAAGCCAGCATTCAAGTTTTCAGCAAAGATTATGAACTAACCATATTCAAAATAAAATTTAGATCTCATGTTTACTCATATCAATGGCATAATCGACTAGCGAGCAATAATAATAAATCTCGGATGACAACACTTTCTCAAAACAATCATGATATGATATAACAAGATGGTATCTCGCTAGCCCTTTCTGAGACCGCAAAACATAAATGCAGAGCACCTTTAAAGATCAAGGACTGACTAAACATTGTAATTCATGGTAAAAGAGATCTGGTCATAGTCATACTCAATATGAATTAATAGTAATGAATGCAAATGACAGCGGTGCTCTCCAACTGGTGCTTTTTAATAAGAGGATGATGACTCGGCATAGAAGTAAATAGATAGGCCCTTCGTAGAGGGAAGCAGGGATTTGTAGAGGTGTCAGAGCTCGGTTTTGAAATAGAGATGAATAATATTTTGAGCGGTATACTTTCATTGTGAACATAACAACTGGGAGATCTCGATATCTTCCATGCTACACACATTATAGGCGGTTCCCAAAGAATGGTAAAGTTTATACTCCCCCTACCACCAACAAACATCAACCCATGGCTTGTCTGAAACAACGGGTGCCTCCAAATAACAACAATCCTGGGGGAGTTTTGTTTGCAATTATTTTGATTTGATTTGAGCATGGGACTGGGCATCCCGGTGACCAGCCATTTCCTCGTGAGTGAGGAGCGGAGTCCACTCCTCTTGAGAATAACCCACCCAGCATGGAAGATACAGACAACACTAGTTGATACATGAGCTATTCGAGCATACAAAATAGAATTTTATTTGAAGGTTTAGAGTTTGGCACATCCAAATTTACTTGGAACGCAGGTAGATACCGCATATAGGAAGGTATGGTGGACTCATATGGGATAACTTTGGGGTTTATGGAATTGGATGCACAAGCAGTATTCCCGCTTAGTACAAGTGAAGGCTAGAAAGAGACTGGGAAGCGACCAGCTAGAGAGCGACAACAGTCATGAACATGCATTAAAATTAATCAACACTGAGTGCAAGTATGAACATGATATAATTCACCATGAACATAAATATCATGGAGGCTATGTTGATTTTGTTTCAACTACATGCGTGAACATGTGCCAAGTCAAGCCACTCGAATCATTCAAAGGAGGATACCACCCTATCATACCACATCACAACCATTTTAATAGCATGTTGGCACGCAAGGCAAACCATTATAAACTCCTAGCTAATTAAGCATGGCATAAGCAACTATGATCTACAATTGTCATTGCAAACATGTTTCGTTCATAATAGGTTGAATCAGGAATGATGAACTAATCATATTTACAAAAACAAGGGAGGTCGAGTTCATACCAGCTTCTCTTATCTCGATCAGTTCATCATATATCGTCATTATTGCCTTTCAGTTGCACAACCAAATAGTGTGGATAATAATAATAATAATAATAATAATAATAATAATAATAATAATAATAATAATAATAATAATAATAGTGCACGTGCATTGGACTAAGCTGGAATCTGTAAGCATTCAATTCAAGGGAGAAGACAAGGTAATATGGGCTCTTCGTTAGATCAACAATAATGCATATGAGAGCCACTCTACATTTTCATCATGGTTTTCTCCTCTCGACCCCCAAAGGAAAGAAAAGAAACAAAACTATTTACACGGGAATGCTCCCAACAAGCAAAAGAAGAATGAGAAATATTTTTGGGTTTTCTTTTAATTACTACTACAAGCATGGAAAGTAAACTAGCTAAAAGCTACAACTATTTTTTTTGGTTTTTCTTAAGGTTTTTCAAAGCACACAAGATGAAGGCTTAAAAAGAAAATAAACTAGCATGGATGATACAATGAAAAAGTATGAGCACCGACAACTAGCATGAGTGTGTGAACATGAATGTAATGTCGGTGAGGAATACATACCCCCCCCCCCAAGCTTAGGCTTTTGGCCTAAGTTGGTCTATGGCCACGGTTGGCCTGGTGGAAACCCAAAGTTGTAGCTGGGGTCGTACTATGATGCAGCGGCTATTGCCTCACGGGCTGCAGCTTGGAGGCGAGCTGCCTCCGTCCTCCTCTCGTACTCGTTCACCTCCTCCCTGGTTATAACATATACCCTTTTGTCTGAAAGTCAAAGAAAGCAGGAGCAGGGAGAGTAACATGGACAGTGTGATGCCTATCAAAGATTAGTCGATACTGGAGAGGTTGTTCATTCCTCTCAATAAACTGATGGCGAACCATAGCATTAAAATCTAAATAAGCAGCAGGTAACTAAATTTCATTTCCACGTATGGGTATACCGAGATAATTAGTTACACGAGTTGCATAAATTCCACCAAACAAATCTCCAGTTAAACTATCAAGATGCAACCTAATTGTAACAATAGCCCCAAAGTTATATTGTCTATCTCCTAATACATCACTCTTGAGAACACTAAGGTTGGGAACACACATGTGACATGCCTCATCCTTACCATTAATGCATCTACCTATAAAGAGAGCAAAATAATGTATGGCAGGAAAATGAATGCTCCCTATGGTAGCTTGCGTGATTTCCCTAGATTCCCCCATAGTTATACTAGCAAGAAAGTCTTTATATTCAGATTTGCGAGGTTCACTAGCACTACCCCACTGCGGAAGTTTACAAGCAGTATTAAAATCCTCTAAATCCATGGTATAAGTTTTATCATAAAGATCAAACAGGACCATATGAGAATTGCGTGACGATGTGAATTTAAACCTTCTGACAAATGAGTCAGTTAGCTAGTAATATTGGGGGCACTTATCTGACAAGAAGCCCTCATGTTCAGCATTACACACATATGCGTCAAATTCCTCCTTAATTCCTGCTTGGACCATAAAATCTTCTGAAGGCCATTCACAAGGCCGCACTTGAGCTTCTCTTGGTAGTTCATGGTATGGGTCATGTATCGTGGGCCTAGGCCCTTGCTTCCTTGAGGAACCACCTTGGTACATTTTTCTAAACATATTTCTTCCTCTGTAAAATTTCTGAAATTTTTAGTAACTCAAAATAAAAGTGAATCAAACTCAACAAGATTGATAGCAACTACTCCTACAAGTGCCTAGAGGCTATATCATGCAATAGAACTACTTTTGACCACATAAATTTGGCATGCAAGCTCAAGAACAGGGTCACCTAAGCAGAAAAAATTTGAAATAAATAAAGCACTAAAATAAAAAGTAATTGGACCATTGGAGGAGTCACATACCAAAGAACAATCCCCCAAAGCAGTTTTGTGAATGGAGCTTTGAGCAAGGAGATCGAAAATGGCAGGAAGATGAGCTAGAACTTGGGTTTCAGCTGGTGGGTGATTTTTTCTGGAGCAAGACAAAGTGTGTGGGTGCAAGGATAAGTGGAGGGGACCCACGAGGGGTCCACGAGGCAGGGGCGCGCCCAGGGGGTGGGCGCGCCCTCCACCCTCGTGGGCACGTGGTGGGTCCCCTTGGTGTGTTCTTAGTGCAAATAATTCTCAAATATTCTAGAAAAAATCATATTAAATTTTCAGGGCATTTGGAGAACTTTTATTTTCGGGGTATTTTTTATTGCAAGGATAATTCAGAAAACAGACATAAAATACTATTCTTACTTTATTTAATCTAAATAACAAAAAGTAGACGGAGGGTACAGAGAGTTATGCTTTCTAACTTCATCCATGTCATGCTCATCAAAAGGAATCCACAAACAAGGTTGATCAAGTCTTGTTAACAAACTCTTTTCGAATAACATGAAACCGGAGAATTTTTGAATATCACTAGGTTACCTCAACGGGGATATGCATGTCCCCAACAATAAGAATATCATATTTCTTCTTGACAGTAGGAAGAGGAAATTCAAAACCTCCAATAGTAATCATTGAAATTTTTCCAATAGAATTGATATTGTGGACTTGAGGTTGTTTCCTCGGAAAGTGTACCATATGCTCATTACCATTAATATGAAAAGTGACATTGCC
The DNA here is from genome assembly GCF_018294505.1 of Triticum aestivum. NCBI lineage: Eukaryota > Viridiplantae > Streptophyta > Magnoliopsida > Poales > Poaceae > Triticum > Triticum aestivum. The sequence goes on along the minus strand of NC_057800.1, from coordinate 196,884,108 downwards.
TTTGTTGCAATCAATAAAAGCCCCTGCAGTATTCAAAAAGGGTCTACCAAGAATAATAGACATACTATCGTCCTCGGGAATATCAAGAATAACATAGTCCGTTAAAATAGTAACGTTTGCAACCACAACATGCACATCCTCACAAATACCGACATGTATAGCAATTGATTTGTCAGCCATTTGCAAAGATATTTCAGTAGGTGTCAACTTATTCAAATCAAGTCTACGATATAAAGAGAGAGGCATAACACTAACACCGGCTCCAAGATCACATAAAGCAGTTTTAACATAGTTTCTTTTAATAGAGCATGGTATAGTTGGTACTCCTGGATCTCCTAGTTTCTTCGGTATACCACCCTTAAAAGTATAATTAGCAAGCATGGTGGGAATTTCAGCTTCCTGTATCTTTCTTTTATTAGTAACAATATCCTTCATGTACTTAGCATAAGGGTTCATATTAAGCATATCAGTCAAATGCATACGCAAAAAGATAGGTCTAATCATTTCAGCAAAGCGCTCAAAATCCTTCCTTTTTCCTGGATGGTTTAGGAGGAAAAGGCATGGGTTTTCGAACCCATGGTTCTCTTTCTTTACCGTGCTTCCTAGCAAAAAAATCTCTCTTATCATAACGTTGATTCTTTGATTGTGGGTTATCAAGATCAACAGCAGGTTCAACCTCTACATCATTATCATTGCTAGGTTGAGCATCAACATGAACATCATCATTAACATTATCACTAGGTTCATGTTCATTACCAGATTGTGTTTCAGCATCAGGAATAGAAATATCATTGGGATTCTCAGGTGTGTCAACAATAGGTTCACTAGAAGCATGCAAAGTCCTATCATTTTTCTTTTTCTTCTTCTTAGAAGAACTAGGTGCATCAATAGTAGCTCTCTGAGAATCTTGCTCAATTCTCTTAGGGTGGCCCTCATGATACAAAGGTTCCTGAGTCATCTTACCCCCTCTAGTCATAACTCTAACAACATTATAATTTTTCTTATTATTTAATTCATTGAGAAAATCATTCTAAGCTTTAAGTACTTGTTCTACTTGAGTGGTAACCATAGAAGCATGTTTACTAATAAGTTTAAGCTCACCTTTAACACTAGCCATATAATCACTCAAGTGTTCAATCATATACGCATTATGTTTCAATTGTCTACCAACATAAGCATTGAAGTTCTCTTGTTTAACAATAAAATTATCAAACTCATTTAAGCATTGGCTAGCAGACTTATTGTCGGTGTCAAAACCGGCGGATCTCGAGTAGGGGGTCCCGAACTGTGCGTCTAGGATCGATGGTAACAGGAGACAGGGGGCACAATGTTTACCCAGGTTCGGGCCCTCTCTATGGAGGTAATACCCTACTTCCTGCTTGATTGATCTTGATGAATATGAGTGTTACAAGAGTTGATCTACCACGAGATCGTAATGGCTAAACCCTAGAAGTCTAGCCAGACTATGATTCTAAGAGCCTATCCACGGACCTAGCCCTCCAGTTTATATAGACACGGGAGGGATCTAGGGTTACACAAGGCCGGTTACAGAGAAAGGAATATTCATATTTGGTCGTCAAGCTTACCTTCCACGCCAAGGAGAGTCCCATCCGGACACGGGTAGAGTCTTCGGTCTTTGTATCTTCACGGCCCATATCCAATAGGTCGGACGCCCAAGGACCCCTTAGTCTAGGACTCCCTCAGTAGCCCCGAACCATACTTCAATGATGAGGTGTTCGGCGTGTAGATAGTCTTCGGCATTGCAAGGCGGGTTCGTCTTCCTGTGACTTTAAAGTGATGTATTCGTCTTTCCATTTAATGTTGTATCCCTCGGCTTCCTTGTCTTCCAGACTTCAGCTTCCACGCGTCGAGTGAATACGAGAGGTTGAGGTATTTTTACATATACCACCATGACCTTACCAGAAAGGTGCCTATTTAAAGAGAATAGATCTCAGATCCCTTCTAAATTCCATGGAAAAAAATCCTCAGAGCTTGCGGAGCAGAACCACCCCGACATGGCTAGCGCTCCCAGTTCTTCCTCTCATCCCCACAACTCTGAAAAGGGTGATTGGGAGAGATGTTCCGTTCCTCACAGTCAGCTGATGAAGCTGCAAACACAAGGCTTTCTTCCTCCCACAGATTTGATCCCTATACGAGAAGGGATGGCGTCCTTCAAGGGCGTGGCTCAAGCGGAGAACTTCCCCAATTCGTCCAGGGGGAACGAGTATGCTTCGTCCCCTTCTTGTTAAGAGGTGTCGGATTTTCGATCCACCCTTTCCTCCAAGGTCTGCTGGAGTATTATGGCCTCCAACTGCATAGTCTTACTCCCGCCTCCATCCTACATATTACGGGTTACGTCGCTCTATGCGAGCTATTCATGGACTGTGAGGCCCATTTCGATTTATGGAGAAGACTGTTCCGCCTCGTCCCTTGTAATCAAGGAGGATCTATATTTGAAGTGGGGGGAGCCGAAGTGTGGCGCATCGCCGGAACCAGATACCTGTCCGGCACGCCGAAGAAGGCTTTCGAAGAGTGGCCTTCCAAATGGTTTTGTATCGACGACGTCGCTCTTCCCAACCCAGTCTGTATGGGCCTCCCCAAATTTTCAAGTGCTCCATTGAAGAAACATCATAGCTGACATCCTCGAAGCCTCGAGGAAGAGGATAGCGCAGAGGTCAGTCTGCTGCTGGGCAAGATTAACATGCTCACCCAGTCTGGATTGTCAATAGTCGAGGTAATGGCGATTTCCATAGCGCGAGGGGTCCAACCACTCCAATATAGAGGGCTACCCATGTGGCACTACAATGGGGAATACGACGCCTCACGCTGTGGTCGGAAGGGCCCGAAGACTCCCGCCGCTCTGGCCAAAATATTGGCCGAACTGTATAAAGGGGAGAAGGAGGAGTTCACCCATCTCCAATATCGAGACGGATTTTCCATGTACAATCCGCCTAGTTGGGTAAGCTCTAACTCCACTATTCTACTCCTCTCCCTGAATTATTTTTGACGGGCAGTATCCTATTTATTCATGGCATGAATGGCGAAAGGCTGTCGAGGGGATCAATGACCCTGCCCCTCAGCCAGAGAATCATAACCGGGATCTTGACCCCGGATATGAAGAAGATCTGGACATATTTGTGGAGCTCGAGGATGAAATATTCTATCAGACGAGCTATGATGGTACGGATGTACCCATCATCGCTGATTACCCCGACCTTCTTCCTGCTTCGCATGTAAGTAATTTAACAGGCACTTTCTTCGAAAGAGCTCTCTTTCTATGCCTCACCCACCACATTATTCCGTGTTCCAAAGGGGAGGCGCTCAACACCGCAACATGCACCAGAAGCATCTCCAAAGAGAGCAGTGCCCATGCCTGGCACATCTTCGAAGAGGAAGGCAAACAATAACACGGCAGAACCCTCGTCAAAGAGGTATGGCTTTTCTTTTCAAGAATACCCATTCTGATCGTCACATCAAATTGTAATGCCATTCGCCGCATTCTATCAGGAAAAGTATCCATCGGACTATGTCCGGGGATCCGACCGGATGTGCCTCTACTAGTCAGGCTCCGGACCCCGCCCAAAGGACGGGGCTGATACGGGAGTGGCGCCTGATACGTCTCCAACGTATCTATAATTTTTGATTGCTCCATGCTATATTATCTACTTTTTTGGACATTATTGGGCTTTATTATCCACTTTTATATTATTTTTGGGACTAACCTATTAACCAGAGGCCCAGCCCAGAATTGCTATTTTTTGCCTATTTCAGAGTTTCGCAGAAAAGGAATATCAAACGGAGTCCAAACGGAATGAAACCTTTGGGAACGTGATTTTCTCACCGAACATGATCCAGGAGACTTGGACCCTACGTCAAGAAATAAAGGAGGAAGCCACGAGGTAGGGGGCGCGCCTACCCCCCCCCCCCAGGCACGCCCTCCACCCTTGTGGGCCCCCTGTGCTCCACCGACGTACTCCTTCCTCCTATATATACCTATGTACCCCCAAACGATCAAATACGGAGCCAAAACCCTAATTCCACCGCCGTAATTTTCTGTATCCATGAGATCCCATCTCGGGGCCTATTCCGGAGCTCGGCCGGAGGGGGCATCCATCACGGGGGTCTTCTACATCAACACCATAGCCTCTTTGATGAAGTGTGAGTAGTTTACCTCAGACCTTCGCGTCCATAGTTATTAGCTAGATGGCTTCTTCTCTCTTTTTCGATCTCAATACAATGTTCTCCCCCTCTCTTGTGGAGATCTATTCGATGTAATCTTCTTTTTGCGGTGTGTTTGTTGAGACCGATGAATTGTGGGTTTATGATCAAGATTATCTATGAACAATATTTGAATCTTCTCTGAATTCTTTTATGTATGATTGGTTATCTTTGCAAGTCTCTTCGAATTATCAGTTTGGTTTGGCCTACTAGATTGATCTTTCTTGCAATGGGAGAAGTGCTTAGCTTTGGGTTCAATCTTGCGGTGTCCTTTCCCAGTGACAGTAGGTGCAGCAAGGCACGTATTTTATTGTTGCCATCGAGGATAACAAGATGGGGTTTTATCATATCGCATGAATTTATCCCTCTACATCATGTCATCTTGCTTAAGGTGTTACTCTGTTTTCATGAACTTAATACTCTAGATGCATGCTGGATAGCGGTCGATGAGTGGAGTAATAGTAGTAGATGCAGGCAGGAGTCAGTCTACTTGTCTCGGACGTGAGGCCTATATACATGATCATACCTAGATATTCTCATAACTATGCTCAATTCTGTCAATTTCTCAATAGTAATCCGTTCACACACCGTAAAATACTTTTTCTCTTGAGAGAAGTGTGACGCCCCCGATTCAATCGTACACTAATCATACACGCAAACGTGTACGATCAAGATCAGGGACTCACGGGAAGATATCACATCACAACTCTATAAATAAAATAAGTCATACAAGCATCATATTACAAGCCAGGGGCCTCGAGGGCTCAAATACAAGAGCTCGATCATAGACGACTCAGCGGAAGCAACAATATCTGAGTACAGACATAAGTTAAATAAGTTTGCCTTAAGAAGGCTAGCACAAACTGGGGTACAGATCGAAAGAGGCGCAGGCCTCCTGTCTGGAATCCTCCTAAACTACTCCTGGTCGTCGTCAGCGGCTTGCACGTAGTAGTAGGCACCTCCAGAGTAGTAGGAGTCGTCGTCAACGGTGGTGTCTTACTCCTAGACTCCAATGTCTGGTCGCAGCAATCGGGTATAGGTAGGGGGAAGGGGGAGCAAAGCAACCGTGAGTACTCATCCAAAGTACTCGCAAGCAAGGAGCTACACTACATATGTATGCATTGGTATCAAATGGAAAAGGGGGTATCATATGTGGACTGAACTACAGAATGCCGGAATAAGAGGGGGATAGCTAGTCCTTTCAAAGACTATGCTTCTGGCCACCTCCATCTTGCAGCATGTAGAAGAGAGTAGATGGTAAGTTCACCAAGTAGCATCGTGTAGCATAATCCTACCCGGCGATCCTCTCCTTGCCGCCCTGTTAGAGAGCGACCACCGGGTTGTATCTGGCACTTCGAAGGGTGTGTTTTATTAAGTATCTGGTTCTAGTTGTCATAAGGTCAAGGTACAACTCCAAGTTGTCCTGTTACCGAAGATCACGGCTATTCGAATAGTTTAACTTCCCTGCAGGGGTGCACCACATTTCCCAACACGCTCGATCCCATTTGTCCGGACACACTTTCCTGGGTCATGCCCGGCCTTGGAAGATCAACACGTCGCAGCCCTACCTAGACACAACAGAGAGGTCAGCACGCCTGTCTAAATCCTATGGCGCGGGGGTCTGGGCCCATCGCCCATTGCACACCTGCATGTTGCGAGGGTGACCGTTGAGCAGGCCTAGCCTCCCTTATACAAGATCAGGCGTTCCAGTCCAACTCGGCACGCGTGGCTCAGTCGCTGATGTCACGAAGGCTTCGGCTGATACCACGACGTCGAGTGCCCATAACTGTCCGCGTGTAGTTGGTTAGTGCGTATAGGCCAGTAGCCAGACTCAGATCAAATACCCAGATCTCGTTAAGCGTGTTATTTTGAAGTAACTACGAGCGCCGACCAGGGCCAGTCCCACCTCTCTCCTAGGTGGTCTCAACCTGCCCTGTCGCTCCGCCTCAAAGTAACAGTCAGGGGCCATCGCGAACTCAGGGCCACCACTACCTGGATGGAGCCACCTGCCCCTTCAGCCCCCACATCCGAATCAATTGCGGGTACTCAACGAGCTGACCCGACTTTAGTCACCACCTGTATAGTATGTATATATGTAGGTATTTACACGGGTTTAACACCCGACGTGATCACAGCCCGATAGTATAGCATGGCAGACTAACAAGAATGTAGGGCCACTGATGATAATCTAGCATCCTATACTAAGTATTTAGGATTGCCGGTAAGGTATCAACAGTTGTAGCAACAATGACAGGCTATGCATCAGAATAGGATTAACGGAAAGCGGTAACATGCTACACTACTCTAATGCAAGTAGTATAGAGAAGAGTAGGCGATATCTGGTGATCAAGGGGGTGCTTGCCTGGTTGCTCTGGCAAGAAGGGTCGTCAACACCGTAGTCGACAACAGGGGTACCGGCAGCGGTCTCGGGGTCTACCGGAAAGAAGTAACGGAGGGGAACACAATAAATAACAGTGCAATCAAAGCATCACAAGGCATAACATGACAATATGCGGTGCTAGGGGTGCCCTAATGCGGTATGAGGTGGTACCGGCGAAGGGGGGAAACATCCGGGAAAATATCCCCGGGGTTTCGCGTTTTCGGGCAGATGAATTGGAGGGGGAAAGTTGTGTGTTCGCTATGCTAGGGATGTGTGGCGGACGAACGGGCTGCGTATCCGGATTCGTCTCAAAATTCTAAGCAACTTTCATGTACAAAGTATTTTAATCTGAGTTACGGTTTAAAATTTACGATTTTCTAAAGTTTAAAATGATTTTCTGGAATTTATTTATTTAATTAAATTCGAATTATCCTAAACAGTGTATGATGACATCAGCATGACGAAGCACTGACGTTAGCAGTCAACAGGGACTGACCAAAGTCAAACCTGACCAGTGGGTCCCACTGGTCAGTGAGACAGTAGCCAAATTAGGATAAACTAAACTAATTACAGATTAGTTAATTAACACTAGTTAATTAGGTTAATTAAACATTAATTGATTACCTTAATTGATTTAACTGATTAATTAATTAATTATTTGATATATTATTATTATTATTTATTTTTAATCCTTTTTTTGAGAAAACGTTCTGGGGCGGGCCCCGGCGGTCATTGACCCAGCTCAACCACTCGGGCGCTGGGTTACGGGCGCCAGAGCGGCTGAGCGGGCGGACCCGGCCACGGTTGTGGTTGACTGCGGCAGGCACGATGCAATACAGGGGCGGCACGAGCGGCGAGGGGCAGCAGAGCGGGGGGAGGCAAATGGTGGACGGCGGCGAGAAGTGGCCAGAGTCGCGTCGGGGAAGCGGCAAGCAGGGACGGGCCGAATGAAGCGGCACGGGGGAGGAGGAGCAGCAGGGGAACCGGGGGCGGCGACGCGAGGCGCAGGGACGTCGGGGCAGGCACGCGCGGCCATGGCAGCAGGCACGAGCAGAAGAAGGTCGCGACGGTGCGCTTGTGCGGGCGCAGCCGAGAGGCAGGCGGAGGAACAGCATGCGGACCGGGCGCGGTGAGCGCGACGAGGCGCGCAGGCGTGAGGCGGGAGGCCGCGCATGGACGAGGCACGCAGGGGCCGATGTGGTGCCGGCCAGAGTGCGTGGGCATCGGTGGGTGGCCGTGGACGCGCAGCGACGGGCGTGGCGAGTGCGGGCGAAGGCGACGAATGACAAAGATGGGGGAACGGGGATCGAGAGGCGCGCTCACCCCCGTTGCAGGGGAACACCGGCGAGGCGTGAGGGAGTCCGTCGGGGAAGGGGCGAAGAGGCGGCGTCAGGGTGGTTCCAAGGACGGCGAGTGGCGGCGGTGTTGGTGTGGATCCGACGAAGGTGCGTCGGCGGGGCAGCGTCGGTGATGCGTCGAGGAGGGGGAGGAGGACGAGTGGCGGAGTCGGGGAGACGGCGCCGACGACGGCGGGTAGCGGGGCGGCTCCGGCGAGGGGTTTCGGGCGGTGACGTAGCTACGGGGGCGACGAGTGGTAGCGTCTGGGTTGGTTACCCCGGATCCAGATCGGGGGGAGGGAGGAGTGGACCATGGCGGGGGGAGTGGGGATCATGGGTTGGGGCTAGGTCATGGTGGGGGGGCATTAAGCAGGGGGGAGCCAGCTGGGCCGGCCTGGTCGATGGGGCCGACTGGGCCAAGAGGCCCAGTGGGGAAAGGGGGCGGCCTTGCCTTTCTATTTGTTTTTCTTTACTTTACTTTCTGGTTTTTCTATTTTTATTCCTTTTATTTATTTCTATTTTATTTAGAACCACTAGCATTTGACTTTTAAATCATATGAGACTTGGCCATATAATCACAATGTAATTTTTAGTCACCGCCATAATTGATTTGGTGAGCAGCTAAAATAGTTCGGATTTTTGTAATTTAAAAAAACATTTCACACATTACTTTAGCAACTGTCCTATTTAATTTAGGGCATTAAAACCAATTTGTAAAAATGTTGGTTCACCATGACAAATATCCAGCCATTACTTGTAACACCTTGAACATTTTAGTTTTGACATTTGAAAACTTTAATTTTTTGACTTTAATTCAAATTTGAATTCGAATTGAGATTTGGATCAACCGAGGATTAGCAACAGTAAGAGTGATGACCTGGCATCATTAGAAGGAGGTTACTGTAGCTTAATTATCCGGGCGTCACAATTCTCCTCCACTACAAGAAATCTCGTCCCGAGATTTAAGAGGTGGGATCAGGGGGAAAGGTCTGGTTACGAAATTCTAACGAATCTTGTTGGTCTTGGTTGCTCTTCTCGAAGAGGTCGATCCATAGCGCTAATTTCTTCATACCTATGCATCAATGCATCATGACGAAGTTGTCGTCCTTTCTTTGGGAACTCCATCGTACTTACGAAAGAATAGGGGGGTATTCTGGGAGAATGGACCTCTGCGAGGTTGTCTAGCTGGTAGATAGCATCGGAGAAGATGGTGGAAAGTAACTCTCAAATTGAAATTTAAGAAGATATCGAGACCCAAGTAATAAAGTACATCATAGAAGTTTCAAGCGCATAGGCAATCTTTCGATGCCTGATACGAAATGTGAAAGGGGTTCAGAGCAATGGGAATAACTATTGCGTCTGATACCAGAATAGATTACTAGGCAGGTGGCCCGTGATTTACATACGAAGTCAAGCTCAAGGAATATCTTTGGCAATAGGGTCTACAGGAGAGTCAGGTTTCAATCCTATGGAACTGTGGGTTATGGACCCACCATGTGGGGTAAAAGTAGGAAGGGCGGTGTTGCCTTGCACGATCATGTAAGTAAGGCATGTCAGAGGGTAGCCTGTCAGTTATGTTGGCAACAACATCGATACCAAGGGCGAGGGACGAAGAGAACCATTTTCCTACTCGTTGAAACGAGGCAGACCTATAGGCAGAGTTCTCGTCCATCGGTGATTACCGGAATGTCATCAACAGTAGTAACAGAGTCTTACTGACAGAGTTGTACACCGAGGTGTTTGCACAAGGAGGGAATTATTACTGCTTGTATCATATAGATCATAGAAAGGGTTTAAACAAACCAATGGAAAGGGAAAAGTGTCTATCATATTTAATCAGAACAATGGAAAGAAAAATGTCTTTAAACACAAATTTTAGGGCTATCCTTCCCAAGGACAAGCAAAGCATCCTATCCGTGGCAGGGTATAATGTTGAAAACTCTTTAGGTAGGGGAGAGAATTTTCATGACATTACCCATACAACGGTGTTTGGATAATTGAGCAAGAAACATTTAGCATTGTGCTTCAAATGTTCTTATTGAAAGTCAGAGTACCAAAGATATGCTTCGAGATAGCATTGACATGGTCATTGGGTAAAGACCAGACTTTGGATATACAAAGGATCCATCGGGAACAACTTATAGGATAAGTTTTACAATTTCCTAATGGAAGAATGGATAACCTTGCGGAAAAGGAAACTATAACACTAGGTGTTCCAGCCAGAAGTGCTAGGCATGACATCACCTTACCCGGTCATGTAAAGATGTTATAACTCCTAGAAATATGTTCCAACAATCATATCTGACTGAGATTCAGATCTGATTGGTGTCAGGATACCTCAGACTCAAGATGCCTGAGAAGAGGTGCAACAAAAATCGACGAGATGACATTATAAGATTCTCGGGAAATGAACTATAGAAGCCAGTTCCGAAACAGGAGTTCATCATTAAATCAAGGAGAGGTAAGGAGGTGGCTGACTGACTCAGCGACAATTCATTGAGATTTTCAAAAGATGGATCTCCACACTTATGTGAACAATGAGATAACATCTGTCAGATCAAATGATATAATGAGGTATGTTGGAGGAAAACATACACAGTTTTGAACGGTGCACCTGAAATATGGGCTTAGGTAGCATGATCAATGTTAGAATGGTGATCCGATAACCAATGGTATAAGAATGAAATACCGACCATTAACTTCAAAGCAATAGGGTTGCTAGAAGTTTTGAAGTCGCACATCATAGTTCGATTGTCGGTTTTCCGGTTAGAAATAACACGGGGACCAAGGAATGAACGAATATGGCAAAAGGTATCACCTGCACCAAGAATTCTTAAAAGGTGGTGAAATTCTCACGACATTCCTAACATAAAAGATGGTAATACTCCAAGGTAAAAAAAGAACAAATGATGGATAGTAAGGATCCCAAGGTATAACACAAAACACGAACAAGTTTTTGTTGAACGGAAGGCAATCAAGTGGTCGATGATAACACAAATCATCGAGGGCAAGGATGGTATTTCTCATCATGAATTCAATTGATATCCTTGAGGAGCTCGGAATATCGATGATGATCATGACACATTTGTCGAGAGGTTTCATGAAGATATAATTGCTCATCGATGACATCAAGCAAAGGAAGGGTGAAGCAAAAGTTATCAGAATCATGGGTATGAAACAAACTCGGAATCAAGTTTGCTATTCAAGGAGAAATGATATGAAAAGGAAGATCGACGTAAGATTAGCTCACTGTCGAAATGTGTGCTCCGTGAAGCAGGACCAGGTAGCACGGTTAAAAATTAGCCCAATAATGGTATAGCCGATTAGGCTAGGAATGACTTGAAGCATTATTAAACTCATAAGCAATGAAAGTTAATTAGGGTTATTGAAGCGGAATGCGGAATCATTTCACATATCGGTGTTCTCGGTTGACGCCAACCCAGAACCCAGAAATATTGGAATCGGTGAGAAATAACAGTTAATGAAGAACCCATAAGAAGTTATGCAGTTCCATGACATTATCAAGATATCATAGTGTAATACTCGATGGTAGATGAAAGTAAGGTTAGACAGGTGCAATGATCTACACAAGACAAGTACTTCAACTTGTCCGAGAAATGGTATTAAAGAGAAAATATGGTCGAAACCATGATTGCAAAGGACCATACAGGACGAGCTTATAACAATGGGATTATTATCATTTACAAGAAGCTTCGATGATAAGTTCAACATCGGGTCCATGGGCATGAACGCAAAGGCTCAAGGTCGACTCCCACGTCTTCAATGCATAACCTTTCATTCACTTCTCGTGTTTGATGAAGTTGAAGTGTTGAAATTTTATCTTGCAAAATACCAGAAGAGTATGACTCGTGAAAACTTTCGAGTTCACACATATTAAGGAAGGCATAGGTTCAACCCATCGGGGCATCATGGAAACATATACCGCAAGCTTCAATAGTAAATATCATCAGCTCGAAAGTAGAGCATAGTTGGCCAAATCAAGGAATAGGATTTACCAATGGCATCATGTATCAGGGAAAGAACTTCCAAAGTGATTGAATATGAAGGACGTTGTCAGATAAAATACAACAAAGGATTCGATGGTCCACAAGGGATCTGATGTGAGCATCGGTACCCAACCAGAGGGAGAAAGAATGCAAGGAGATCAGATTATAGAAACAACTGACTAACTCAAAGTTCAAATGCAAAGGAATTATGAATTCCAAGACAAGGGATCAGAAGCAATGCTCTAATTAGGGATGGATAAGTTAAATAGCCTTAGGGGTATAATCGATGGCAAAATTTGATTGGTCAAAATCCAGCTTATGTTAAAAATGACGTCTGAGCCGGAAGGATGAATTCTGGGTTGGATTGATGATTGCGAGCATTCGCAAACATATTGTATCAAAGACTCAAAATGACGGTGACAAAGGATGCTCGTGAATATAGCTAGACATATGGAAAGTAACCATAATGCAAGCAGACAAGTATTTTCAGAGCAATAGTTGACAATGGATTATCGGCAGACCGGATAGTATTTCAAAGTATCTTATGGATCACATGATCAACTAGGAATGAACAAATCCTCGATGAGTGTGAGGAATTATCCGTAGATGTATTAAAGTGAAAATGGAGCTGCAAGGCAGCAGGCATAATGGATTCTCGGGATATTGGAATGTTTCAGGGAATCTTGTAATAACAAGAGCAATTGGGGATGAAGGTACGAACGACAAATGCAAGTAGTTATCCATAACGATTTATCGGTGGTAGAGATTGCAATGGCAAAGGGCACAAGGGTCTCGGGAAAACATCGGAGAGTATCTTCGAAATCTCTTCTGACGCAGCAAGCGATCATCTGTAATAAGGGGCTCTCCGGGAGGAAGTAGTTACGAGAACCTAGGGTCAGAGTTAGTAAAATCATTTAACCCGAATAGAAGAGATATCAGAGACCCAGAGTAAAGATCGAGGAATAAAAGATCCTAATACCACCCAATGGCGACGTGGGCCCATGGGCCGCACAACCATGTTAGTAAAACAAATTTCATCGACTAGACTCAACTTCGGCCAAGGAGTGTGGAAGGAGGATTCCTACAAGCAGTCGGCTCTGATACCAACTTGTGACTCCCCTGATTCAATCGTACACTAATCATACATGCAAACGTGTACGGTCAAGATCAGGGACTCACGGGAAGATATCACAACACAACTCTACAAATAAAATAAGTCATACAAGCATCATATTACAAGCCAGGGGCCTCGAGGGCTCGAATACAAGAGCTCGATCATAGACGAGTCAACGGAAGCAACAATATCTGAATACAGACATAAGTTAAATAAGTTTGCCTTAAAAAGGCTAGCACAAACTGGGGGTACAGATCGAAAGGGGCGCGGGCCTCCTGCCTGGGATCCTCCTAAACTACTCCTGGTCGTCGTCAGCGGCCTGCACGTAGTAGTAGGCACCTCCAGAGTAGTAGGAGTCATCGTCAACGGTGGCGTCTTACTCCTAGACTCCAATGTCTGGTCGCAGCAATCGGGTATAGGTAGGGGGAAGGGGGAGCAAAGCAACCGTGAGTACTCATCCAAAGTACTCGCAAGCAAGGAGCTACACTACATATGTATGCATTGGTATCAAATGGAAAAGGGGGTATCATATGTGGACTGAACTACAGAATGCCGGAATAAGAGGGGGATAGCTAGTCCTTTCAAAGACTATGCTTCTGGCCACCTCCATCTTGCAGCATGTAGAAGAGAGTAGATGGTAAGTTCACCAAGTAGCATCGTGTAGCATAATCCTACCCGGCGATCCTCTCCTTGCCGCCCTATTAGAGAGCGACCACCGGGTTGTATCTGGCACTTCGAAGGGTGTGTTTTATTAAGTATCTGGTTCTAGTTGTCATAAGGTCAAGGTACAACTCCAAGTCGTCCTGTTACCAAAGATCACGGCTATTCGAATAGTTTAACTTCCCTGCAGGGGTGCATCACATTTCCCAACACGCTCGATCCCCTTTGTCCGGACACACTTTCCTGGGTCATGCTCGGCCTCGGAAGATCAACACGTCGCAGCCCTACCTAGGCACAATAGAGAGGCCAGCACGCCGGTCTAAATCCTATGGCGCAGGGCTCTGGGCCCATCGCCCATTGCACACCTGCACGTTGCGAGGGCGGACGGTGAGCAGACCTAGCCTCCCTTATACAAGAGCAGGCGTTCCAGTCCAACCCTGCACGCACCGCTCAGTCGCTGACGTCACGAAGGCTTTGGCTGATACCATGACGTCAAGTGCCCATAATTGTCCCCGCGTAGTTGGTTAGTGCGTATAGGCCAGTAGCCAGACTCAGATCAAATACCCAGATCTCGTTAAGCATGTTATTTTGAAGTAACTGCGAACGTCGACCAGGGCTAGGCCCACCTCTCTCCTAGGTGGTCTCAACCTCCCCTGTCGCTCTGCCTCAAATTAACAGTTGGGGGCCGTCGGGAACTCAGGCCCACCACTACCTAGATGGAGCCACCTGCCCCTTCAGCCCCCACATCCGAATCAATTGCGGGTACTCAACAAGCCGACCCGACTTTAATCACCACCTATATAGTATGTATATATGTAGGTATTTACCCATGATCAACATCCGACGTGATCACGGCCCGATAGTATAGCATGGCAGACTGACAAGAATGTAGGGCCACTGATGATAATCTAGCATCCTATACTAAGTATTTAGGATTGCCGGTAAGGTATCAACAGTTGTAGCAACAATGACAGGCTATGCATCAGAATAGGATTAACGAAAAGCGGTAACATGCTACACTACTCTAATGCAAGCAGTATAGAGAAGAGTAGGCGATATCTGGTGATCAAGGGGGGGCTTGCCTGGTTGCTCTAGCAAGAAGGGTCGTCACCATCGTAGTCGACAACAGGGGTACCGGCAGCGGTCTCAGGGTCTACCGGAAAGAAGTAACGGAGGGGAACACAATAAATAACAGTGCAATCAAAGCATCACAAGGCATAACATGACAATACGCGGTGCTAGGGGTGCCCTAACGCGGTATGAGGTGGTACCGGCGAAGGGGGTAAACATCCGGGAAAATATCCCCGGGGTTTCGCATTTTCGGACAGATGAATTGAAGGGCAAAAGTTGCGTGTTTGCTATGCTAGGGATGCGTGGCGGACGAACGGGCTGTGTATCCGGATTCTCTCGAAATTCTGGGCAACTTTCATGTACAAAATATTTTAAACCGAGTTACGGTTTAAAATTTACGATTTTCTAAAGTTTAAAACGATTTTATAGAATTTATTTATTTAATTAAATTTGAACTATCCTAAACAGTGTATGATGACATCAGCATGATGAAGCGCTGACATCAGCAGTCAACAAGGGCTGACCAAAATCAAACTTGACCAGTGGGTCCCACTGGTCAGTGAGGCAGTAGCCAAATTAGGATAAACTAAACTAATTACAGATTAGTTAATTAACACTAGTTAATTAGGTTAATTAAACATTAATTAATTAACTTAATTGATTTAATGAATTCATTAATTAATTAATTAATTAATTGATTGATTGATATATTATTATTATTTATTATTTTTAATCCTTTTTTAGAAAACGTTCTGGGGCGGGCCCCAGCGGTCATTGACCCACCTCAACCACTCGGGCGCTGGGTTACGGGCACTGGAGCGGCTGAGCGGGCGGACCTGGCCACGGTCGTGGTTAACTGCGGCGGGCACGATGCGATACAGGGGCGGCACGAGCGGCGAGGGGCAGCAGAGCGGGGGGGGAGGCGAATGGTGCACGGCGGCGAGCAGTGGCCAGAGCCGCGTCGGGGAAGCGGCAAGCAGGGACGGGCCGAATGCGGCAACATGGGGGAGGAGGAGCAGCAGGGGAACCAGGGGCGGCGACGCGAGGCGCAGGGGCGTCAGAGCAGGCACGCGCGACCATGGCAGCAGGCACGAGCGGAAGAAGCTCGCGGCGGCGCGCTTGTGCGGGCACAGCCGAGAGGCAGGCGGAGGAACAGCATAGGGACCGGGCGCGGTGAGCGCGACGACGCGCCCAGGCGCGAGGCGAGAGGCCGCGCATGGACGAGGCACGCAGGGGCCGAGGTGGTGCCGGCCAGAGCGCGTGGGCATCAGCGGGTGGCCGTGGACGCGCAGCGACGGGCGTGGCGAGTGCGGGCGAAGGCGACGAACGACAAAGAGGGGGGGAACGGGGATCGAGAGGCGCGCTCACCCCCGTTGCAGGGGAACACCGGCGAGGCGCGGGGGAGTCCGTTGAGGAAGGGGCGAAGAGGCGGCGTCAAGGTGGTTCTAAGGACGGCGAGCGGCGGCGGTGTTGATGCGGATCCGACGAAGGTGCGTCGACGGGGCAGCGCTGGTGATGCGTCGAGGAGGGGGAGGAGGACGAGCGGCGGAGTCGGGGAGATGGTGCCGACGACGGCGGGTAGCGGGGCGGCTCCGGCGGGGGGTTCTGAGCGGCGACGTAGCTACGGGGGCGACGAGTGGCGGCGTCTGGGTTGGTTACCCCCGATCCAGATCGGGGGGAGGAGTGGACCGTGGCGGGGGGAAGTGGGGATCATGGGTTGGGGCTAGGTCATGGTGGGGGGGATTAACCAGGGGGGAGCCAGCTAGGCCAGCATGGTCGATGGGGCCGACTAGGCCAAGAGGCCCAGTGGGGAAAGGGGGGGGGGGCGGCCTTGCCTTTCTATTTGTTTTTCTTTACTTTACTTTCTGTTTTTCCATTTTTATTCCTTTTATTTATTTCTGTTTTATTTAGAACCACTAGCATTTGAATTTATATCATATGAGACTTGGCCATATAATCACAATGTAATTTTTAGTCACCGCCATAAATGATTTGGTGAGCAGCTAAAATAGTTTGGATTCTTGTAATTTAAAAAAACATTTCACACATTACTTTAGCAACTGTCTTATTTAATTTAGGGCATTAAAACCAATTTGTAAAAATGTTGGTTCACCATGACAAATATCCAGCCATTACTTGTAACACACCTTGAACATTTTAGTTTTGACATTGGAAAACTTTAATTTTTTGACTTTAATTCAATTTGAATTTGAATTGCGATTTGGATCAACCGAGGATTAGCAACAGTAAGAGTGATGACCTGGCATCATTAGCAGGAGGTTGCTGTAGCTTAATTATCCGGGCGTCACAAGATGCCACTAGTGAAACCTATGGCCCCCGGGTCTATCTTCACCATATTAATCTTCCAATACTTAGTTATTTCCTTTGCTTTTTTTGCTTTTATTTTACTTTGCATCTTTATCACAAAAATACCAAAAATATTATCCTATCATATCTATCAGATCTCACTCTCGTAAGTGACCATGAAGGGATTGACAAACCCTTATCGCATTGGTTGTGAGGAGTTATTTGTTTTGTGAAGGTGCGAGGGACTCGCGCGTAGCCTCTTACTGGATTGATACCTTGGTTCTCAAAAACTGAGGGAAATACTTACGCTACTTTGCTGCATCATCCTTTCCTCTTCAAGGAAATCCAACGCAGTGCTCAAGAGGTAGCAGCGCCAAACCATCCTTCCACAGAGGATTCGGAGATATGTCCGTCACAAACTCTGAAGTGGAGAGCGCTATGAATCATCGTCATCGGAGGGCAGTTCTTCATAACCTTGGTTTTTAAAAAACGGCATTTGATGCCTTCAATTCGCTCGATGCATACATCTGAGCTGCTCGGGATGGACTTGTCAGAGCCACACACCAGCATCTGAAAGATATGCGGGTAAGCGTAGATTTAATAATCATACACCAGTACCCCCCAAGACATAAAGTAGTTGATACAACTGATTTAAGGATCAATATATAACCAGGTGCTTACGGAGAAGAACGGCCTGTTATCTCAAGAACTAGAAAAGTGTCGGAGCCAGCTAACTGCTGCCAATGCTGAACTGGAGAAATCCAAAAAGGCATCTCCTGGTAATGTTTCCCTCCATCGAGAAATCATAATGGTATACCAATAATGCTAACCCGGTTTCTTACCTCTTAATTGGATCATTAGATCAACTGCAAGAACAACTGGAAGCCGCTCGAAGCGGATAACAAGGAGCCAAAAAATTGCTAGCCGCGGGCGAGCGTGTGCTAACAAAAGTCGTTCTGGAGAAAAACAAGCTCCAGGATTCAAACACCAAACTGAGCGAGGAACTGAAAGATGTACGGGCCCAGCTAGCGAACTCCATAAAGGAGAATAAAAGGCTGCGAGGCGGCATATTCAATATGTGATTTGAACTTACCTTCGAATAATTCAGAGGCAGAAAGGGCTGATAGAGTTGTGTCTGCAGGTATGCTGACCGGTCGTCCCAAAGAGAAGATGTCCGGATCAGCGAGCGATCTACTACAAGAATTGTCGCAGGTGCACGAGAAAGCTCGGCAAGCGACGCGAAGTGTTGCCAAGGCCCTATGGCCAGCTGCCTCCCCTCCAGGAAAGATGGAGGAGCTGATACAACTATTTAAGGGAGCGCGGCGGCGCTTTCGACTGTGGAAGATATCGGCATGTCGGGAAGGTGCCCGGGAAGCCTGGGCCATGGTGAAAACACGGTACACCAAGCTTGATCTGAATCATATGGCTCGGGTCGGGCCTCTAGGGTCAGATGGAAAAGAAGTTCCCGTTAATTTGGTATATGACCAAGTAGAAATAGCCGCCAAGTATTCCCGGCAGGATTGTAAGTTAGACCGCCTAATGGACGACATAGAGAAGGAAAGTTTTGAGTCTTAGTGACTATGTACTTTCCTTGAAATATGTGACTCTAGCTGAATTATAAAAACAATTGTCATGGCCGACCTTTTCACTTCGACCTCTGGACCCGAAGGTGCGGAGTGTTTCCGAATACCTTAGCGGTAAAATAGACCGTGGTATGCATGGGAACCAGGCGTAGGGGTCATCGTTGCTTGAATAGACAATGTGTATCCGGCTAGTTATGTTATATTACATTATGATTGTAAGAAACATCTTCCAGGGAGAATAGTTCTGTTAGGGGTTCCTTTCCCTGGGTGTGCATGCATTGAAATGCATGTTCGAACTGTGATTGATAACATTACAGTATAGGTAATCATCTGGGGGTTCATAATGGAAGGGGTATAAAGAATCTTTAGTCCGCCGACCGAGTATGCTCTTAAGAACGCTAGCTTTCGGCTTCACCCAGTCTGCGGTACACATCCGGATGACCCGACAGTAACAATCATAGAGGTGCTCCCTTTATGCCCTAGCCGAACTAACGGGAACGTAGGGCATAAGCACAGGAGCCAGGCAACCCAACTTGGCCAAAACTTAAGTCATATCGATGCATATAATGGCGAAAAAAGGTACATATGAGAAAAAACACATATGCGATGAGTTTGATGCTCGGAACATAAGCTTCTGTCCGGGAAGCCCCCAGGTATATTGGACATACATGCTCAAGGATGTGTACATCATAGGTGCACAGTTTAGCCGTGCGAAAGAGTTTAAGTTCTAGGAAAAGGAGAAAACAAAAAGGAGAGGGAAAAATAAAGGAGACAACAGGGAGAAGGAGACAAACACATAGTTTGGCGCTAGGCATAGAATCTTCGGAGTATGGCCGTGTTCCAGGGGTTCAGCTCGAGGCGATTGTCTGATGCAGCACGCAGGCAGTACGCTCCTCCCGTGAGAACCTCATCGATTTTGAAGGGACCCTCCCACTTGGGCTTGAGTTTGTCCTTTTTCTTCTCCGGCAAGCGTACGACGAGTTCGCCGACATTATAAGTCTTGGCCCGTACTTCTCTGCTCCGGTATCTGCGGGCCTGTTGTTGATAAAATGTGGAACGGGCTTTTGCAACATCGCGCTCCTCCTCCAGGGCATCTAGGTTGTCCTGCCGATCAAGCTCAGCCTCTCTCTCTTCATACATGCTCACCCAAGGTGAGTCATGGATAATATCGCAGGGCAACACAGCTTCCGCACCATACACCATGAAAAAGGTGTATATCCGGTAGTGCGGTTGGGCGTGGTCCGCAGCCCCCAGAGTACGGAGTCAAGATCCTCCACCCAGTGCTTGTCTGATTTTTTTCAAAGACCGCACTAGTCTGGGTTTGATGCCGCTCATAATAAGACCATTAGCCCATTCAACTTGATCGTTTGTTTGCAGGTGATAGACAGAGGTGTAATAGAGCTTAATGCCCTGATTAGCACACCAAGTTTTCACCTCATCGGCTGTGAAATTGGAGCCATTATCGGTGATGATGCTGTGTGGAACACCATAATGGTGCACCATGCTAGATATGAAGTCTATTACTGGCCCCGCCTCTGCCGTTTTGACTGGTTTGGCCTCTATCCACTTAGTGAATTTATCCACCATGACCAGCAGATACTTTCTCTTATGGGTTCCTCCTTTAAGGGTGAGGGAGTCCTGGACTAAGGGGTCCTCGGGTGTCCGACCTGTTAGTCATGGGCCGGACTGATGGGCTGTCAAAGACCGAAGACTGCACATGTGTCCAGATAGGACTCTCCTTGGCGTGGAAGGCAAGCTTGGCAATCAAATATGTAGATTCCTTTCTTTGTAACCGGCCTTGTGTAACCCTAGATCCTCCCGGTGTCTATATAAACCAGAGGACTTAGTCCGGAGGGATAGATACCTCATCATAGCCATACAAGCTAGACCTCTGGGGTTTAGCCATTACGATCTCGTGGTAGATCAACTCTTGTAATACTCATATTCATCAAGATCAATCAAGCAGGACATAGGGTATTACCTCCATAGAGAGGGCCTGAACCTGGGTAAAACATTGTGTCCCCTGTCTCCTGTTACCATCAACCTTAGACGCACAGTTCGGGACCCCCTACCCGAGATCCGCCGGTTTTGACACCGACATTGGTGCTTTCATTGAGAGTTCCACTGTGCCGTCATCAAGAGGTTTGGTGGCCCCTTCAATCATCTACAATGATGACGCCCAAGGGGGGTCTTCCTCCCTGGACAGATCTTCGTGTTCGGCGGCTTCGCATTGCGGGCCAACTCGTTTGGCCATCTGGAGCAGATCGATAGGTACGCCCCTGGCCATCAGGTCAGATTTGGGAGCTTGAATTATGTCGTGGACATCCGTAGAGATTTGATCTTCGCCGGGTTGGAGACTGCGGCGACCGCTCCTGGTCACCTCGATGAACATGACCTAAATCAGTCATCAGATCGCATTCAAGAAATAGCTCCTGTAACTGCCCTGGCCTTAGATACGGAGCATACTGCGTCATCCAAGGATAGGAGGCTCAACCCCGCCACAGAGACCGCAGATTCCCCAGTGTTGGAGCCGCGCACGGACTTAACCTCACACGATATATGTGTCACCGGAACTCCAGACTCGTCTCTGGTTGTAAATTCTAAACCATGTGAATCCGCGCACGTCGAGCTTGATCGATTATCAATCGCTGAATTCAGCGTCGCAGACATCTTCGGGCACTCGCCTTTGGGCGATGTGCTAAACTCGTTAAGAGCACTATCTTTAGCGGGAGGCTTATAGCCGAATTGTGTCCGATTCGAACCGGAGGCTGATAATGGAGAATTTCAATTCCCACCCACCGCCCACTTCATAGCCACTGTCGAAGACCTAACTGGCATGCTCGATTATGGCTCCGACAACATCGATGGTATGGACGACGATGCCGGAGAAGAGGAGGCCCTGAACCCGCCGTTCACCGGACGCTGGACGGCCACTTCCTCGTATGATGTATACATGGTGGATGCACCAAGGGAGAATAGCAGCGATGACAAGGAAGACCTAGCTGAGGATAAACCTTCTGAAATACAATAAAGCACCGACGTCAGTGGCACCGCTCTAAGCCACGTCGCAGTAAGGACATCAACACCGGCACAGGAGAAGATAACACTCCGGAAGGTGCCGAAGACAATGAAGACCCCGTTGACGCAGCTACTGAACAAGATGAACGGGAAGATGGGCAGGTTAGCCCTGGTAAACAGGCCACGCACGAGGACTCAGAGGATGATAATTATTTTTTGCTCTCCGAGGATGAGGTGAGCCTCGGCATCGAGGATTTCATCGTGCCTGGGGAACCTCTTGAGCAGGAGCGCTTCAAGCGCCAGCTAATAGCCACTGCAAGGAGCCTGAAAAAGAAGCAACAGCAACTTCAAGCTGACCAAGATCTACTCAACGATAAATGGACCAATGTCTTAGCAGCCGAAGAATACGGTCTCAAGCGCCCAACCAAAAGCTACCCAAAGCACAAATTGCTACCTCAGTTCGACAAGGAGGCGCCGGAATACATACCACCATCGCACAATGCGGCTGACCGACCACGGACAAAACGGTAACTCAAGCCGAACACCAGCTCGCTCCACCTCATCGCAAAGGTAGAAGTAAATTAGCCCACGGCCATACATATGACCTTCGGCAGGACCTGAACAATAAAGCAGGACATACCAGATCGATCTACGGATCACGAGGGCATGCCCGGACACGTGATGACGGCCACCTATTCGGACATGACAAACCCAGTCATGCGCGGGCCGAACACCGCAGACGGACTCCATCGGAGCTACGCCGTGATGCGGCCTGATATAGAGGCGCCACACACCCTCTTTGTTTCACTGACGAAGTAATGGATAATGAATTCCCAGAAGGGTTCAAACCCATGAATATAGAATCATACGATGGAACCACATACCCCGCAGTATGGATTGAAGACTTTATTCTCCATATTCATATGGCCGCATGCCATCAAATACCTCCCACTAAAGCTTAAAGGACCAGCTCGGCACTGGTTAAACAGCTTGCCTGAAAATTCTATCGGCAGCTGGGAGCACTTGGAAGAAGCCTTCCTCGACAACTTACAGGGCACATATGTCCGGCCACCAGACCCCGATGACTTAAGCCACATAGTTCAACAACCTGGAGAGTCAGCCAGGAAATTCTGGACTAGGTTCCTAACCAAAAAGAACCAGATCGTCGACTGTCCGGATGCCGAAGCCCTAGCGACCTTCAAACACAGCACCCGCGATGAATGGCTTGCTTGCCACCTCGGCCAAGAAAAGCCAAAATCCATGGCGGCCCTCACGGCACTCATGACCGCTTTTGTGTGGGCGAGGATAGTTGGTTCGCCCGTAGCAAAAACAATGCAAGCGATGCCGGCCCCCTGGAGCTAAAAATAGCAAAGACAAGTCTTGACGCAACAGATACAAGCGACGAAACAACAATGACAACATCGAGGATACGGCGGTCAATGCCGGATTCAGTGGCTCTAAGTCCGGTCAGCAGAAGAAACCGTTTCAAAAGAACAATTTGGGCCCGTCTAGCTTGGACCGCATACTTGATCATCCCTGCCAGATTC
Organism: Triticum aestivum; assembly: GCF_018294505.1. Lineage (NCBI taxonomy): Eukaryota > Viridiplantae > Streptophyta > Magnoliopsida > Poales > Poaceae > Triticum > Triticum aestivum. The sequence continues at coordinate 196,860,866 of NC_057800.1, read as the reverse complement.
ATGGCACCCCAGACAAACCACCCAATCACACCAATAGAGATTGTTGGGTTTATACAGGTCGGCAAGCTAAATGCTGACAACAAGGGTAAGGGATCGCAAAGCAAGGACGACGACGAGGAGCCCCGACCGCCGAACACAGGGGGACAGAAGAAGTTTCCCCCTCAAGTCAAAACAGTGAACACGATATATGCTACACACATCCCCAAAAGGGAGCGCAAGCGCGCACTATGGGACGTCTATGCGATAGAGCGAGTCACCCCAAAATTTAATCCATGGTCGTCATTGTTGGGGAAGTTAGTAATTTCAAAAAAATTCCTACGCACACGCAAGATCATGGTGATGCATAGCAACGAGAGGGGAGAGTGTTGTCCACGTACCCTCGTAGACCGAAAGCGGAAGCGTTAGCACAATGTGGTTGATGTAGTCGTACGTCTTCACGATCCGACCGATCAAGTACCGAACGCACGACACCTCCGAGTTTAGCACACGTTCAGCCCGATGACGTCCCTCGAACTCTGATCCAGTCGAGTGTTGAGGGAGAGTTTCTTCAGCACGACGGCGTGGTGACGATGATGATGTTCTACTGACGCAGGGCTTCGCCTAAGCACCGCTACAGTATTATCGAGGTGGACTATGGTGGAGGGGGGCACCGCACACGGCTAAAAGATCAAATCAGTTGTTGTGTCTATGGGGTGCCCCCTGCCCCTGTATATAAAGGAGCAAGGGGGAGGTGTGGCCGGCCAGGAGGAGGCGCGCCAGGAGGAGTCCTACTCCCACCGGGAGTAGGACTCCCTCCCTTCCTTGTTGGATTAGGAGAAGGGGGAAAGAGGAGGGAGAGAGGAAGGAAAGGGGGGCGCCGCCCCCCTCTCCTTGTCCTATTCGGACTAGAGGGGCAGGGGCGCGCGGACCTGCCCTAGCCGCCTCTCCTCTTCTCCACTAAGGCCCACTATGGCCCATTAAGCTCCCGGGGGGGTTCCGGTAACCCCTCGGTACTCCGATAAAATCCCGATTTCACCCGGAACATTCCCGATATCCAAATATAGGCTTCCAATATATCAATCTTCATCTCTCAACCATTTTGAGACTCCTCGTCATGTCCGTGATCACATCCGGGACTCCGAACAACCTTCGGTACATCAAAACTCATAAACTCATAATATAACCGTCACCGACACTTTAAGCGTGCGAACCCTACGGGTTCGAGAACTATGTAGACATGACCGAGACACGTCTCCGGTCAATAACCAATAGCGGAACCTGGATGCTCATATTGGCTCCCACATATTCTACGAAGAACTTTATCGGTCAGACCGCATAACAACATACATTGTTCCCTTTGTCATCGGTATGTTACTTGCCCGAGATTCGATCGTCGGTATCTCAATACCTAGTTCAATCTCGTTACCGGCAAGTCTCTTTACTCGTTCCGTAATACATCATCCCGCAACTAACTCATTAGTTACAATGCTTGCAAGGCTTAAGTGATGTGCATTATTGAGTGGGCCCAGAGATACCTCTTCGACAATCGAAGTGACAAATCCTAATCTCGAAATACGCCAATGTAACACCCCGGATGTAATTTACCTTATATGTATCCCAACTCTTGCCGTTTCCGGCGCTAAGTTATTTTATTTCCTCGGGTTCGGGTTTTTGTCTCCGTGTGTTGCTATCGCTGTCATGCATCTCATATCATGTCATCATGTGTATTGCATTTGCATACGTGTTCGTCTCATGCATCCGAGCATTTTCCCCGTTGTCCGTTTTGCATTCCAGCGCTCCTATCTCCTCCGGTGGTCCTTTCTACCTCTTTTCGCGTGTGGGGTTAAACATTTCCCGATTGGACCGAGACTTGCCAAGCAACCTTGGTTTACTACCGATAGACCGCCTGTTAAGTTTCGTGCCATTTGGACTTCGTTTGATACTCCAACGGTTAACCGAGGGACCGAGAAGGCCTCGCGTGTGTTGCATCCCAACACGCTTCCAATTTGGCCCAAAACCGACCAAAACCCTCTCCATCATCTAGAGCATTCAATCACGATCGTGTGGCCGAAAACCGCACCTCATTTGGACTCTCCTAGCTCCCTCTATGTCTATATAAAGAACCCCCTCCGAAATTCCCGGGTGAAACCCTAGCTCCCCTTCCTCTCTGCGCGCCGAATAGCGTCCGGACGCGCCGTACACGTCCGCCGCTCCGCCCGGACCAACCGCGTGCCGCCACGTGGGCAGCGGCGCCCACATCGCTGCCGGCCCGCCCGGGCCCAAGGCCGGCCCTCTCCTCCCGCGCCCGGGCCCCGCCTCCTTCCTCCGGAGCGCCGCCCGCGCCCGAGGGAGCCTCGCCGCGCCGCCGTCGTCGCCCCTTGCGCCGGCCACCTCCGCCGTGCAGCTCGCCGGCCGGAGCCAAGCTCCACCGCGTCCGACCCCGCCTCCTCGCCGCCCGTCCTCTCCTCCTCCGCCGCCCCTCGCCGGATCCGGCTACCGACAATCCGCCGGCCTCCTCCACACCAAGTCCGGCAACCTCCCCGCCGGCCGCTTCAACTCCGGCGAGTTCCCTGGCGAACCTCAAAGTGCATGCGCCCAGATCTGGATTCGGTTGCTACAGTAAACCCTAGGGTTGACCCCGTTTTTCCCCTAAGTGTGCATATTATTTTGCATTCTTGCTCGCATCGTAACTCCACATCCGTAGCTCCGTTTTGCGCATGTAGCATATCAAAATGTTCGTCTCAGAGAGGACATCATTTCATCACATTGCATCATTTTCTTTTGAGCTCATCTTGATGCCCGAAATGCTGTTGGAAGAGAGCTATTTGAGATAATTGTCAGATCTGCTGCCCCAAATAGCTATTTGTCATTTTTTCCATGATAAATGTGTGCATGATATGCCCCTGAGCTCTACATGAGTTTTGTTATAAGCCATGCCATCTTTACAGAGGTGCTTACCATGTATTTTTGTGATATGTATGGTGACTAGCACAAGCTTGCAAAGTAGTGCATTCGTTAATGCTGATTTCAGTGACTTAGAATTTCTCTAAGTCCTTGATCTGTTTTTATCAATATATCATATGTTCATGTTGTTTCCTAGTGATCCATGCCTCTTTTGAGAATGATCAGTAAGGATGATTTGTGAACATTGTGGTGCTCTATCCATACATGTCTTTGTTTGAATTTATGGAGCAGCCTAGCTTGAGTCAATCGAGCTCTACTTTTGCTATTTCGTGAATCCTGGCAGATTGTATACTTGTTAGCGATTTTGCCGAGGATGTTGTTGTTGATACGTGCACGCTATGTTGTTGTTCTTGCCATGTCTAGCTTCTATTATATGTATTCTTGATGGGTGTATGCTTAGTTTGTCATGCCTTGCTCTGTAGTGAGTGCATCGAGCTCGTAAACATGCCTACTCGTTAACATATTTGCATGCTCCAGTTTTTCACCAAGTCTGAAACCTGTTATCATTTGCATTTTTGCCATGCTTGTTTGAACCTGTTAATGGATGAATTGGCTGAAGCTCCGTGTTCATCTTTTGTCAAGCATCATAAATGAATCCCTGCCATGTATGTTGTTGCCATGTTTGAGTGCTGTAGCATAATTATCTTGATGCATTTAGATGGCTCCTTGCTGTTTATCGCAGACCGGTGCCATATTTGTTTTGCTTGCCATTTCCAAACCGTGCATCCGATTCCGGTGATCTTTATATCGATTTCAACCGAAATCACCTCACCTTTCCAGTGGTCCTCTTGGATTTCCATGTTGATGCCAGGTTCAATCATTCCTTGTCAAATCTTGCATATGCATCACATACTGCATCCCGCATAGCATACCATGTTTGCATCATGTTGTTCGAGCATTTACACGTGGTTGATTGTGTTCCTTTTGCTTGTTTGTCTTGTATGGGTAGAGCCGGGAGACGAGTTCGCTAACGAGGAGCCCGTTGAGTTTACTTTCGAGGATCCAGTCAACTTTGACAACTTTGCAGGCAAGATGATCATACCCTCGAAATCACTTCTATCTTTGCTTTGCTAGATGCTCGCTCTTTTGCTATGCCTATGCCACGATGCCTACCACTTGCTTATCATGCCTCCCAAATTGCCATGTCAAACCTCTAACCCACCATGTCCTAGCAAACCGTTTATTGGCTATGTTACCGCTTTTGCTCAGCCCCTCTTATAGCGTTGCTAGTTGCAGGTGAAGATTGGAGATCGTTCGTTGTTGGAACATTGTTTATTTGTTGGGATATCATAATATTATATTGTTATCTTAATGCATCTATATACTTGGTAAAGGGTGGAAGGCTCGGCCTTTTGCCTAGTGTTTTGTTCCACTCTTGCCGCCCTAGTTTCCGTCATATCGGTGTTATGTTCCCGGATTTTGCGTTCCTTACGCGGTTGGGTGATTATGGGAACCCCTTGACAGTTCGCCTTGAATAAAACTCCTCCAGCAATGCCCAACCTTTGTTTTACCATTTGCCACCTAGCCTCTTTTTCCCTTGGGTTTCCGGAGCCCAAGGGTCATCTTTATTTAAACCCCTTGGGCCAGTGCTCCTCTGAGTGTTGGTCCGAACTGGGCAGCCTGCGGGGCCACCTCGGGGAAACTCGAGGGTTGGTTTTACTCGTAGCTTGACCTATCTGAGTATGCCCTGAGAACGAGATATGTGCAGCTCCTATCGAGATTTGTCGGCACATTCGGGCGGTGTTGATGGACTTGTTTTTATCTTTGTCGAAGTTGTCTTGTAGAACCGGGATGCCGAGTCTGATCGGAATGTCTCGGGAGAAGGTTTATCCTTCGTTGACCATGAGAGCTTGTGATGGGCTAAGTTGGGACTCCCTGCAGGGATTTGAACTTTCGAAAGCCGTGCTTTCGGTTATGGGCAGATGGGAATTTGTTAATGTCCAGTTGTAGATAACTTGAACCTTAACTTAATTAAAATGAATCAACTGAGTGTGTTACCGTGATGGTCTCTTCTCGGCGGAGTCCGGGAAGTGAACACGGTGTTGGAGTAATGTTTGCCGTAGGCTATTCTATAGTTATTCGTTCATGCTTTGCCTTCTCTTCTCGCTCTCTTTTGCGAACAGGTTAGCCACCATATATGGTAGTTGCTTGCTGCAGCTCCACATATTACTTTGCCTTACCTATAAGCTTAAGTAGTCTTGATCGCGAGGGTGCGAGATTGACGAGTCCCTGATGACTCACAGATTACTTCCAAACCAGATGCAGAGCCCGATGACTCCGTTCCAGATGATGCGCTTGAGCTCAAGTGGGAGTTCGACGAAGACTCACGTCGTTACTATGTGTCTTTCCCTGATGATCAGTAGTGGTGCCCAGTTGGGGCGATCGGGGCCGTGTCACATGTTGGGGTTGATCTTTTATTTTGGTACCGTAGTCGGACCATGAGTGTATTGGATGATTGTAATGTTATTCATGTACTTTGTGTGACGTGGCGAGTGTAAGCCAACTATGTACCTTTCCCCTTATTATCTATTTACATGGGTTGTTGTGAAGATTACCTTACTTGCGACATTGCTTTCAATGCGGTTATGCCTCTAAGTCATGCTTCGACACGTAGGGGATATAGCCGCATCGAGGGCGTTATAAGTTGGTAATCAGAGCCTTCCCTGACCTTAGGAGCCCCCCTGCTTGATCGAATTAGCTGACGAGTTGAGTCTAGAAAAATGTTTTGAGTCATTTAGGAATTATATATCGGAGAGTTTAGGAATTCTTTTTACTCCCCAGTCCCTTCATCGCTCTGGTAAGGCATCCTGACGTAGAGTTTTGTCTCTTCTCTTCTCAAATTTCACTAAAAAATTTAGGATCACGCGGGTATCTTGGAATCGTTCCGATCGATTTGTGACGAGAACATTGTTCTTGGTGCCTCCTGTCATTTAGGGGTTGTGGCAGTGTCCCGGGGAGTTGAGCTCCGAGGTGTTGTCGTCACAATTTTATCGTTGTAGTTCTGGAATACCTGAGTTTAGTTCGCCGACATCGAAAATCTCTTTTATGCAGTTGTTGGTGAGATAACCTCGATGCCACCCAGTACTGGGGCGGGAGTTCGGGAGTATTGCCATAACTTGTATAACGGATGTTTTTCGAAGGTTGAGGTAGACGATTTCCGAAGTTTTTTCTCGGTTATGTGTTGAAGGATGGATACAGCTGGATGTAGGATTTGCTAGATTTGGGTGAGATAATATGCTTCCCCTGTATCCCCAACACCTGATTGCATAACCGGAAAGGTCCGGGAGTTTCATAGGTGGGAATTCTTGTAGCTCTAGTTCTTCTTCCACGGATATTTGGTTTGAGATTGGGTGATCCTTACTGAGTATTCGTTCTTGCTCCGTACCTTGTTGATTTTATTCCTCTACCTAAATTCTAAGTGTCTTCTCAATTTATGGATATGTGACCATTTCAATTGGAATGCATTCGTTCATTTTGTTCGGATGTGAAGACTATATGTTGCAATTTCTACCCGTTGGATTCAGCTTCAATATTTGTCTATCAATGTGCTAATGGATGTCAACCTTTTCAGGATGGCTCCTCCAACGCGCACGACTCCGAATCCTGATCCGCCACCACCACCTCCACCTCCGGAGGCATGGCAAGCTGTGATGGCCGCTACCAATGCAAACACGCAGCTGATCATGCAAATTCTTCAAGAGCGCAACCAAGCGAACCAAGGCAACCAAGAAAACAATCAGAATCACTTTGCTACACTCAACCAGTTCCTTGCTAACCAGCCAAAGACCTTCAGCAATTGTGTTGAGGCAACTGATGCTGATGATTGGCTCATGGACTTGTGCAAGCATTTAGAGTGTAGTAACGTCAGGCCTGAGGACTTTGTTAAGTTCGCTTCCTTCCAACTCAAAGACCAAGCTGCAGAATGGTTTCAGCAGTACAAAGATTCCAGAGGAGGCTGTGTGATTACCTGGGATGAATTCCGTCAAGACTTCAAGCTCATCATATTCCTCAGAGCATGGTTGAAAGCAAGCGTGAGGAATTCCACAACCTGAAGCAAGGCTCTATGTCTGTCTATGAGTACAACAAGATGTTTCAGAAGCTCGCCCGCTTTGCTAAGCAGGACGTCCCTGACGAGAAGAGCATGATATACCAGTTCAGGGGTGGTCTCAGAGAAGAAATCCAGCTAGCTCTTGTTGTCTTTGAGCCCATGAGGTACGATGAGTTCTACAACATGGCATTGAAGCAAGAGGCTGCTCAACTAAAGTGCGATGCTTCCAAGAAGCGAGTCAGAGATGCTACTCCTTCTTCCTCAACTCAAGTGGCTAAGCAGCAGAAGTATTGGCTTCCTCCTCCTCTGTTCCGTCAGCCTTATCAGTAGAAGAGCAAAGGTGGCAGTGGATCTTCCCACCCACCCAACCCTGGCTTTCAGAACAAGACTTCGTCTCAAGCTCCAAGATCGAGTGCTCTGTATCACCATCCGCTTTCAGAGGTCACGTGCAACAAGTGCCAATAGAAGGGTCACTATGCCAACAAATGCTTCAATCAGAGGTGTCTCCCTCCTCCTCCTCCTGTGAGATCGGCAAGTACACCTGTGGTCAAGCATAACCCCAAGCACGCCAAGGTTAACTTGCTGAATGCAGCTCAGGAAGAGGACTCGTCAGATGTCATCATGGGTAACCTTCCTGCTAACGATGTTCCTGCAAAAGTACTTTTTGATACTGGTGCATCGCATTGTTTCATGTCAAAGCCATTTTTTGCCAAGCATGAATTCGTTTCTTCTCATTTGTGCAAACAAATGGATATCGTTTCTCCTGGCAAACATTTGAGTGCAAATCTGGAGGTTCCAGATGTTACTATCACTTTGGGAGACTACAAGTTTCTTTCTTCCCCGATGGTCCTTGGTAACTCGGACATTGATCTTATTCTCGGAATGGATTGGCTTTCTAAGCACAAGGCGCAGCTTGATTGTGCAGCCAGGCAGATTCAATTGACTCATTCGTCTGAGGATGTAATTGTCTTTGCCGCTCGTGATGATACCATCCGTCTGTTTTCTCTCAACAAGAAGGGTGAACTGGATGCCATCTCTCAAATTCCAGTCGTTTGCGAATATCAAGAAGTCTTTCCAGAAGAGCTTCCAGGAATGCCTCCGCACCGGCCAGTTGAATTCGTCATTGATCTTGAGCCCGGCACGGAACTGGTTTGCAAACGTCCTTACAAGCTCGGACCTGAAGAGTTGAAGGAGCTGAAGAAACAACTCGATATTCAAGAACGAATGGGTCTTATCCGACCTAGTTCTTCTCCGTGGGGTTGTGGAGTACTTTTTGTGAAGAAGAAGGATGGAACGGACCGACTTTGTGTTGACTACCGTCCATTGAACAAGAAGACTATCAAGAACAAGTACCCACTTCCCAACATCAATGAGATGTTCGAACAACTCAAAGGTGCCCAAGTATTCTCCAAGATTGATCTCCGTATGGGCTATCACCAGATTCGAATCTGTGAGCAAGATATTCCCAGGATGGCTTTCAGAACAAGCTATGGTTCATATGAATATACTGTCATGTCTTTTGGCCTCGTCAACGCTCCTCCGACTTTCTCTCGCATGATGAACTTCATCTTCAACGCCTACACAAATGACTTTGTCTTGGTCTATGTCGATGACATTCTGGTCTTTTCGAAGAACAAGGAAGATCATGCCAAGCACTTGCGTTTGGTGCTCGATAAGCTCAGGGAACATCAGTTCTACGCCAAGTTCTCAAAGTGCGAGTTTTGGCTCAATGAGGTTCTATATCTTGGGCATATCATCTCTGCCAAGGGCATTGCGGTGAATCCTGAGAAGGTTTCTGCAATTTTGAATTGGGAACCACCTCAGAACGTGAAGCAACTCCGCAGCTTCCTTGGTCTCGCAAGCTACTGTCGAAGGTTCGTCGAGAACTATTCAAAGATTGCGAAGCCTCTTTCAAACCTTCTCCAGAAGCACGTCAAGTACGTTTGGTCTCCGGAATGTGACATCGCTTTCAACACTTTGAAAGAGAAATTGGTCACTACTCCAGTTCTGACTCCTCCTGATGAATCCAAACCGTTCGAGGTCTTCTGCGATGCCTCTCTTCAAGGTCTTGGTGCAGTGTTGATGCAAGAGAAGAAAGTTGTGGCTTATACCACTCGCCAGTTAAAGCCCAACGAGAAGAACTACCCCACTCATGACCTTGAGTTGGCGGCAGTTGTGCATGCTCTTTTGACTTGGAGACATCTCTTATTGGGAAGAAAAATGGACATGTTCACTGACCACAAGAGTCTCAAGTACATCTTCACTCAGCCTAATCTCAACCTCAGGCAGACTCGTTGGGTTGAAATGATTCAAGAGTATAATCCGAGTATCAAGTATACTACAGGCAAGGCCAATGTGATTGCTGACGCTTTGAGCAGGAAGGCTTACTGCAACAGTCTGATTCTCAAGCCTTATCAACCCGAGCTTTGTGAAGCTTTCCGCAAACTCAATCTTCAAGTTGTTCCTCAAGGTTTCCTCGCCAACCTTCAAGTCTCTCCTACTTTGGAAGATCAGATTTGCGAGGCTCAACTTCTTGATGCTATGGTGAAGAAGGTGAAGATTGGGATTGCCAAGAGTCAACCCAAGTACAAGTGCTACTGCCTTGATGACAAGGATACTCTTTTCTTCGAGGATCGTATTGTTGTGCCCAAAGGTGACCTTCGTAAAGTTGTCATGAATGAGGCTCAATTCACTCCTCTCCATCCACCCTGGGAGTACGAAGATGTATCAGGACCTCAAGCAGGCTTATTGGTGGACTCAAATGAAGCGCGAGATTGCTCAGTTCGTGAATGAATGTGATGTCTACACAATAGTGAAGGCAGAACACCAACGACCAGCTGGTCTCCTCCAACCTCTTACCATTCCAGAATGGAAGTTTGACCACATTGAGATGGACTTCGTGACTGGGTTTCCAAAGTCCAAGCGTGGCAATGATGCTATATTCGTTGTCATCGACAAACTCACTAAAGTGGCTCACTTTCTGCCTATCAAAGAGTCAATCACTGTAGCTCATTTGGCGGAGCTGTATACCTCTCGGATTGTCTCTCTGCACAGTATTCCGCAGTTGATCTCTTCAGACCGTGGAAGCATCTTTACCTCCAAGTTTTGGGATTCTTTTCAGAAGGCCATGGGCACCAACATCCGCTTCAGCACAGCTTTCCATCCTCAAACTAGCGGTCAAGTCGAGCGTGTCAATCAGATTCTTGAAGATATGCTTAGGGCTTGTGTGATCTCCTTCGGTATGAAGTGGGAAGATTGTCTTCCATATGCCGAATTCTCCTACAACAACAGTTTTCAAGCAAGTTCGGGCAAGGCCCCATTCGAAATTCTGTATGGCAGGAAGTGTTGTACTCCTCTTAACTGGTCAGAAACCGGTGAACGTCAAATTCTTGGAAATGACTTGATCACAGAGGCAGAGGAAATGTGCAAAGTCATTCGTGATAACCTCAAAGCAGCGCAATCGCGCCAGAAGAGCTATTATGATAGTAAGCACCGTGATTTGGTTTTCGAGATTGGAGATCATGTTTACCTCCGCATCTCTCCAATGAAAGGTACTCGTCGCTTCGGTATCAAAGTGAAGCTTGCCCCTAGATACGTGGGTCCTTTCAAGTTCGTCAGCAAGAGAGGCGATCTCGCCTATCAACTCGAGCTTCCTTCAAATTTTGCAAATGTGCACGACATGTTCCATGTCTCTCAGCTCCGCAAGTGCTTCAAGACTCCTGACCGCACCATCAACTTCGAAGACATTGATCTCCAAGAAGATCTCTCTTATCGTGAGCACCCCGTTGCTATTCTTGAAGAGACTGAACGCAAGACTCGCAATAAGTCAATCAAATTCCTCAAAGTCAAGTGGTCACACCATGTGAAGCCACCTGGGAACGCGAGGATCACCTCCGTTCTGAGTACCCGGCGTTCTTCAAGTCCTAGATCTCGGGACGAGATCCTTTCGTAGTGGTGGAGTGTTGTAACACCCCAGATGTAATTTACCTTATATGTATCCCAACTCTTGCCGTTTCTGGCGCTAAGTTATTTTATTTCCTCGGGTTCGGGTTTTTGTCTCCATGTGTTGTTGTGGCTGTCATGCATCTCATATCATGTCATCATGTGCATTGCATTTGCATACGTGTTTGTCTCATGCATCCGAGCATTTTTCCCGTTGTCCGTTTTGCATTCCGGCGCTCCTATCTCCTCCGGTGGTCCTTTCTACCTCTTTTCGCGTGTGGGGGTTAAACATTTCCAGATTGGACCGAGACTTGCCAAGCGGCCTTGGTTTACTACCGGTAGACCGCCTGTCAAGTTTCGTGCCATTTGGACTTCGTTTGATACTCCAACAGTTAACCGAGGGACCGAGAAGGCCTCGTGTGTGTTGCAGCCCAACACCCATCCAATTTGGCCCAAAACCCACCAAAACCCTCTCCATCATCTAGAGCGTTCGATCACGATCGCGTGGTCGAAAACTGCACCTCATTTGGACTCTCCTAGCTCCCTCTATGTCTATATAAAGAACCCCCTCCGAAATTCCCGGGTGAAACCCTAGCTCCCCTTCCTCTCCGCGCGCCGGACAGCGTCCGGACGCGCCGGACACGTCCGCCGCTCCGCCCGGACCAACCGCGTGCTGCCACATGGGCAGCCGCACCCACATCGCCGCCGGCCCTCTCCTCCCGCGCCCGGGCACCGCCTCCTTCCTCTCGAGCGCCGCCCGCGCCCGAGGGAGCCTCGCCGCGCCGCCGTCGTCTCCCCTTGCGTCGGCCGCCTCCGCCGCGCAGCTCGCCGGCCGGAGCCGAGCTCCGCCGCGGCCGGCCCCACCTCCTCGCCGCCCGTCCTCTCCTCCTCCGCCGCCCCTCACTGGATCCGGCTACCGGCAAGCCGCCGACCTCCTCCATGCCAAGTCCGGCGACCTCCCCGTCGGCCGCTTCAACTCCGGCGAGTTCCCCGGTGAACCTCGAAGTGCGTGCGCCCAGATCTGGATTCGGTTGCTACAATAAACCCTAGGGTTGACCCCGTTTTTCCCCTAAGTCTGCATATTATTTTGCATTCTTGCTCGCATCGTAACTCCACATCCATAGCTCCGTTTTGCGCATGTAGCATATCAAAATGTTCGTCTCAGAGAGGACATCATTTCATCCCATTGCATCATTTTCTTTTGAGCTCATCTTGATGCCCGAAATGCTATTGGAAGAGAGCTATTTGAGATAATTGTTAGATCTGCTGCCCCAAATAGCTATTTGTCATTTTTTCCATGATAAATGTGTGCATGATATCCCCCTGAGCTCTACATGAGTTTTGTTATAAGCCATGCCATCTTTACAGAGGTGCTTACCATGTATTTTTGTGATATGTGTGGTGACTAGCACAAGCTTGCAAAGTAGTGCATTCGTTAATGCTGATTTCAGTGACTTAGAATCTCTCTAAGTCCTTGATCTGTTTTTGTCAATATATCATATGTTCATGTTGTTTCCTAGTGATCCATGCCTCTTTTGAGAATGATCAGTAAGGATGATTTGTGAACATTGTGGTGCTCTATCCATACATGTCTTTGTTTGAATTTATGGAGCACCCTAGCTTGAGTCAATCGAGCTCTACTTTTGCTATTTCGTGAATCCTGACAGATTGTCTACTTGTTAGCGATTTTGCCGAGGATGTTGTTGTTGATACGTGCATGCTATATTGTTGTTCTTGCCATGTCTAGCTTCTATTATATGTATTCTTGATGGGTGTATGCTTAGTTTGCCATGCCTGGCTTTGTAGTGAGTGCATCGAGCTCGTAAACATGCCTACTCGTTAACATATTTGCATGCTCCAGTTTTTCACCAAGTCTGAAACCTGTTATCATTTGCATTTTTGCCATGCTTGTTTGAACCTGTTAATGGATGAATTGGCCGAAGCTCAGTGTTCATCTTTTGTCAAGCATCATGAATGAATCCCTGCCATGTATGTTGTTGCCATGTTTGAGTGCTGTAGCATAATTATCTTGATGCATTTAGATGGCTCCTTGCTGTTTATCGCAGACCGGTGCCATATTTTTTTGCTTGCCATTTCCAAACCGTGCATCCGATTCCGGTGATCTTTATATCGATTTCAACCGAAATCACCTCACCTTTCCAGTGGTCCTCTTGGATTTCCATGTTGATGCCAGGTTCAATCATTCCTTGTCAAATCTTGCATATGCATCACATACTGCATCCCGCATAGCATACCATGTTTGCATCATGTTGTTCGAGCATTTACACGTGGTTGATTGTGTTCCTTTTGCTTGTTTGTCTTGTATGGGTAGAGCCGGGAGACGAGTTCGCTAACGAGGAGCCCGTTGAGTTTACTTTCGAGGATCCAGTCAACTCTGACAACTTTGCAGGCAAGATGATCATACCCTCGAAATCACTTCTATCTTTGCTTTGCTAGATGCTCGCTCTTTTGCTATGCCTATGCCACGATGCCTACCACTTGCTTATCATGCCTCCCAAATTGCCATGTCAAACTTCTAACCCACCATGTCCTAGCAAACCGTTGATTGGCTATGTTACCGCTTTTGCTCAGCCCCTCTTATAGCGTTGCTAGTTGTAGGTGAAGATTGGAGATCGTTCCTTGTTGGAACATTGTTTATTTGTTGGGATATCATAATATTATATTGTTATCTTAATGCATCTATATACTTGGTAAAGGGTGGAAGGCTCGGCCTTTTGCCTAGTGTTTTGTTCCACTCTTGCCGCCCTAGTTTCCGTCATATCGGTGTTATGTTCCCGGATTTTGCGTTCCTTATGCGGTTGGGTGATTATGGGAACCCCTTGACAGTTCGCCTTGAATAAAACTCCTCCGGCAATGCCCAACCTTGGTTTTACCATTTGCCACCTAGCCTCTTTTTCCCATGGGTTTCCGGAGCCCGAGGGTCATCTTTATTTAAACCCCCTGGGCCAGTGCTCCTCTGAGTGTTGGTCCGAACTGGGCAGCCTGCGGGGCCACCTCGGGGAAACTCGAGGGTTGGTTTTACTCGTAGCTTGACCTATCTGAGTGTGCCCTGAGAACGAGATATGTGCAGCTCCTATCGGGAGAAGGTTTATCCTTCGTTGACCGTGAGAGCTTGTGATGGGCTAAGTTGGGACTCCCCTGCAGGGATTTGAACTTTCGAAAGCCGTGCCCGCGGTTATGGGCAGATGACAATTTGTTAATGTCCGGTTGTAGATAACTTGAACCTTAACTTAATTAAAATGAATCAACTACGTGTGTTACCGTGATGGTCTCTTCTCGGCGGAGTCCGGGAAGTGAACACGGTGTTGGAGTAATGTTTGCCGTAGGCTGTTCTATAGTTATTCGTCCGTGCTTTGCCTTCTCTTCTCGCTCTCTTTTGCGAACAGGTTAGCCACCATATATGCTAGTCGCTTGCTGCAGCTCCACATATTACTTTGCCTTACCTATAAGCTTAAATAGTCTTGATCGCGAGGGTGCGAGATTGCTGAATCCCCGTGACTCACAGATTACTTCCAAACCAGATGCAGGGCCCGATGACTCTGTTCCAGATGATGCGCTTGAGCTCAAGTGGGAGTTCGACGAAGACTCACGTCGTTACTATGTGTGTTTCCCTGATGATCAGTAGTGGTGCCTAGTTGGGGCGATCGGGACCGTGTCGCATGTTGGGGTTGATCTTTTATTTTGGTACCGTAGTCGGACCATGAGTGTATTGGATGATTCTAATGTTATTCATGTACTTTGTGTGACGTGGCGAGTGTAAGCCAACTATGTGCCTTTCCCCTTATTATCTATTTACATGGGTTGTTGTGAAGATTACCTTACTTGTGACATTGCTTTCAATGCGGTTATGACTCTAAGTCGTGCTTCGACACGTAGGAGATATAGCCGCATCGAGGGCGTTACAGCCAACCCAACAAATACCTTCGGAGACACCTATAGAGCACCTTTATAATCACCCAGTTACATTGTGACGTTTGGTAGCACACAAAGTGTTCCTCCGGTAAACGGGAGTTGCATAATCTCATAGTCATAGGAACATATATAAGTCATGAAGAAAGCAATAGCAACATACTAAACGATCGAGTGCTAAGCTAACGGAATGGGTCAAGTCAATCACATCATTCTCTTAATGATGTGATCCCGTTAATCAAATGATAACTCATGTCTATGGCTAGGAAACATAACCATGTTTGATCAACGAGCTAGTCAAGTAGAGGCATACTAGTGACACTCTGTTTGTCTATGTATTCACACAAGTATTATGTTTCCGGTTAATACAATTCTAGCATGAATAATAAACATTTATCATGATATAAGGAAATAAATAATAACTTTATTATTGCCTCTAGGGCATATTTCCTTCAGTCTCCCACTTGCACTAGAGTCAATAATCTAGATTACACAGTAATGATTCTAACACCCATGGAGTCTTGGTGTTGATCATGTTTTGCTCATGGAAGAGGCTTAGTCAATGGGTCTGCAACATTCAGATCCGTATGTATCTTGCAAATTTCTATGTCTCCCACCTGGACTAGATCCCGGATGGAATTGAAGCATCTCTTGATGTGCTTGGTTCTCTTTTGAAATCTGGATTCCTTCACCAAGGCAATTGCTCCAGTATTGTCACAAAAGATTGTCATTGGACCCGGTGCAGTAGGTATGACACCTAGATCGGATATGAACTCCTTCATCCAGACTCCTTCATTTGCTGCTTTTGAAGCAGCTATGCTTCACACATAGATCCCGCCATGATGCTTTGTTTAGAACTGCACCAACTGACAGCTCCACCGTTCAATGTAAACATGTATCCGGTTTGCGATTTAGAATCATACGGATCAGTGTCAAAGCTTGCATCAATGTAACCATTTACAATGAGCTCTTTGTCACCTCCATATACGAGAAACATATCCTTAGTCCTTTCTAGGTATTTCAGGATGTTCTTGACCGCTGTCCAGTGATCCACTCCTGGATTACTTTGGTACCTCCCTGCTAGGCTTATAGCAAGGCACACATCAGGTCTGGTACACAGCATTGCATACATGATAGAGCCTATGGCTGAAGCATAGGGAACATCTTTCATCTTCTCTCTATCTTCTGCAGTGGTCGGGCATTGAGTCTTACTCAACTTCACACCTTGTAACACAGGCAAGAACCCTTTATTTGCTTGATCCATTTTGAACTTCTTCAAAACTTTGTCAAGGTATGTGCTTTGTGAAAGTCCAATTAAGCGTCTTGATCTATCTCTATAGATCTTGATGCCCAATATATAAGCAGCTTCACCGAGGTCTTTCATTGAAAAACTCTTATTCAAGTATCCCTTTATGCTATCCAGAAATTCTATATCATTTCCAATCAGCAATATGTCATCCACATATAATATCAGAAATGCTACAGAGCTCCCACTCACTTTCTTGTAAATACAGGCTTCTCCAAAAGT
Source organism: Triticum aestivum (assembly GCF_018294505.1). NCBI lineage: Eukaryota > Viridiplantae > Streptophyta > Magnoliopsida > Poales > Poaceae > Triticum > Triticum aestivum. The sequence continues at coordinate 196,844,475 of NC_057800.1, read as the reverse complement.
CTGTACAAAACCAAATGCTTTGATCACACTATCAAAGCGTTTATTCCAACTCCGAGAGGCTTGCACCAGTCCATAAATGGATCGTTGGAGCTTGCACACTTTGTTAGCTCCTTTTGGATCGACAAAACCTTCCGGTTGCATCATATACAACTCTTCTTCTAGAAATCCATTTAGGAATGCAGTTTTTACATCCATTTGCCAAATTTCATAATCATAAAATGCGGCAATTGCTAACATGATTCAGACAGACTTAAGCATCGCTACGAGTGAGAAGGGCTCATCGTAGTCAATCCCTTGAACTTGTCAAAAACCTTTCGCAACAAGTCGAGCTTTATAGACAGTAATATTACCATCAGCGTCAGTCTTCTTCTTGAAGATCCATTTATTCTCAATGGCTTGCCGATCATTGGGCAAGTCAACCAAAGTCCACACTTTGTTCTCATACATGGATCCCATCTCAGATTTCATGGCCTCAAGCCATTTTTCAGAATCTGGGCTCACCATCGCTTCTTCATAGTTCGTAGGTTCATCATGGTCTAGTAACATAACCTCCAGAACAGGATTACCGTACCACTCTGGTGCGGATCTTACTCTGGTTGACCTACGAGGTTCGGTAACAACTTGATCTAAAGTTCAATGATCATCATCATTAACTTCCTCACTAATTGGTATAGACGTCACAGGAACCGGTTTCTGTGATGAACTACTTTCCAATAAGCACTACTAGGAAAAGGCCTACTAGTGGCGCACCAGTTTTGCCTACTAATGGCGCACTACTGGTGCGCCACTAGTACCACGCCACTAGTATTTTTTTACTAATGGCGCACCACTGGTGCGCCATTAGTATAGGCCACCATGCGCCATTAGTATCTGGCATACTAATGGCGCACTGTGGGGTGATGCGCCATTAGTATGAATATTAGGTTTTTTACTTTTTTGAATTTTGCACATGTTACAAAATATATTATTGGACAGAATATAGACAGCACCCCACAGCAAGAGCAGATTCATCGAATACAATAGAAGATTAGTCTCCGAATACAATTCATCATATTAGTCTCCGAATTCAAAAGACCGAACAAAGATAGAACATTACAAGTCTCGAGACCACGAGTAGCGAGTTTGTCAGAAGTAATACTAAGATAGAACATTTCAAGTCTCGAACCAACCCTACTTAATTGTTCTTAGCACATGATCATCAGTATTAGGCAGGACCTAAATACCCTATTTAAGGTAAAATAGCATAAAACAATATAGACCCTGACTCTCCATTATGGAGAATGGAGATCATCCTGTCTCCAATTCTTGCGCTTCGCTTCCTTTTGCTTCCAAGAACCTCCTTACGACTGTCCATACATTTTTTTTCCATCCTTTGATTTTCATGTCTCCACTTGTTTTAGAAATCTGGTATGGGCAGTTGAGATTCGTAGGATGACCTAGCTGTATGTTCAAAACATTAAGGCTACCTGTCTGATACATCAAATGAGGCACACAATTCTCTGGGATTATCTGTTGAAAAACATAGTAATAACTTCATAGTTAGCAATGATGTACTAGTTTTAGAAGTATGCAAAAGATGCACGGATGTCGTAATAGTAAAAATCTTACCAGGGTATCTCCATAGTAGTTACCGTAGTTGAACACATGCACTAGTGTCATGTATTTACCATAATGTTGAGGAGTTTGATTGTGGATATTGTAATTCTCAATGTAAGTACAAAATCCGACCAGATGATTTTTCTCCTTGTAAGTTGTTAATTCGGAGCCATCGGTGTAGTGGGTTTTGTCTACCATCTCCCGCACATTCTTTGAACAATAAAAATAAGATGTCAATGGAAATAAGTTGTCAACTATTTTGAAATAAACAATATAAATTAGCTAATAACTATGTTTGAGAAACTCACATAGCGGTAGAACTGGAGGCATATCAACAAGGACCCAAATGTCCATATTGTCTTGGTCGATGTCAGGATTACCAAGATCCATGGTGATAAGCATACCCTCATCAAAACCATACATCTTGCAAAATGCTTCCCAATTTTTGCAACCAAAATGGGTTACGCTCTCAGAATTATACAGATTTACTTCAAAGTCCACATCGTGATGAGTCCTTAGGTGAATTTTCTTTGTTTCGGAAATTTCATGGTCTTCAAAATCCATCCTCTCCAAGACATAGCATCTTGCATGGCATGGGATAAGCTATACTCGAATTGTAAAAGATTAAAATTACACGTTGAAATAGTTGAGGTCATGCTTAATTACGAAAATAACACTTGTCGTCGTTGTGTACCATTTCAACTTCGAAGGTCTCCTCGAGCTTAATACTGAAGCGCTGATCATCGTCTAGGTAAGGCATGTCGCACAGACCTCGATCGTCGTGGCACCAGTCGCACTCCCCCGGGAGACTTTCGTCGTCCGATGACGATGACGACATATCCTACGTTCATAATTCAAAACTACATCATTTAGGGTTTGTCGACACCGAGGCATCCTAAAAGCTAAGCTTTTATCATTTAGGGTTTATCGACGCCGAGGCACCTTAAAAGCCTAAGCTTTCATCATTTAGGTTCTTATCGACATTGAGGCACCCTAAAAGCCAAGGTTTTATCATTTAGGGTTTGTCGACACCGAGGCACCCTAAAAGCCTAAGCTTTCATCATTTAGGTTCTTATCGACACCAAGGCACCCTAAAACCTATGGTTTAATGCAGCAAAAATAAAGGGGCAGTTGATCCTACTTAATTAAGTACTAAGATACCCCGGCCCATGCATTAGTCGCAAGTACCCCATATGTCCTATTTTTAGCAAAGTCATGCTAAAATTCATGGAAAATTTCAGCATGACCTTTGCTGAAAATAGGACATATGGAGTACCTGAATTTGCCGGAACGGAAGTTAATCGACATTCCGGCAAACTCAAGGGCCTCTCGGGGTACCTGCAAAATCATCACGACACAATGGTCGGAGACAAAACCCAGCAAACTAGCAAGATGATCATCATCTTTGCAAGACAATAGCTCAAGTTTTTGACAGTAGCCTCTGAAGAAAATAGCATTGCAACATTCAAGTAGTGTTACATAATATAGGTGATCATCATCAAGTAGTTGCTAGCAGCAAAGTTACTGACGTGTTTACAGAAATTGTTTTCTGTAAAAGATGATCATCATCTTTGCAAGTCTTTCTCAATGTGATCACAAGTAATTCAGAGGCATCACAATAAAGCAACACCTGCACTAGCCTAAAAACAAGTGAAGTTTCACCCATATAAGAACAACTTTATAAAATCAGAGAAGTTTCTAAATTTTTTGTATCCTTCATACACACTGGAGTACAATGCTTTATAATGTACAAGCTGAATATGTAAGCACACAGCTATATGTGTTGTTTTGCTCTTGTACTTCTGATAATCGTAGTTTCTACCTCCTAGTTTTTCTTTAGCCATAGTTAAACTTGTAAGAAGTGTACACGACTGTAAACTATCATTGGGGCCGGCCGATTCTATGCATTTGTTTGGTTTTGCTTTCCGAATGATGACACTTAGGTCCAACAGAGCGCGCCCAACATTCCAAGTACCTCAGTTAAATCCCAAATTGCTAGCTGCCCATGTTGTACAACTACTAGTTGATCATGAACAGGTCAATGCTCTACGGATCACATGGACCAACAATCAAGGCGCCACGAAGACTTTGAAATACAATAACAAAACTAGGGAGCAAGAAGCCTGCCGCCATGGCCCTAGGGTTTGCAGCGGAGGGGGTGGAGGGGAAGGGAGGAATCACCTAGGGGAGGGGAAGGAGGAATGGAGGAAGACGTCGGGGGCGGCGAGGGAGGACGTCGAGGGTGCGGGCGCGGGCGGAGGGGGGACGGCGAGGGAGGCGGTGCTTGGCTCGGTGTCGTGTGGCCTGGCTGAGCTGAGGTAGAGGCGGTCGTCGTCTTCTCCTCCTCCTCGTCCTCCTCCTCCGGCTCCGGGCGCGGGGACGGCGGCGGCGGATGGACGGCGAGGTCGGTGAAGAGAACGACGACGGCGCCGCAATGAAGCCGCGTGGTCAGCCGCGGGGGCGCGGGGGCGGCGGGGGTGGAGTCCGGCGGGGGTTGGGACGGCGGGGGTGGGGGCGCGGGGTGGAGTCCGGCGGGGGTCTGGCGAGGGAGAGAGGGACGAATGGGATCTGGCGAGGGGGGGGAGGAATTAGCTAGGGGGAAGCTTACTAATGGCGCACCCCGCGGCGGTGCACCATTAGTATATTTTTTTAGTTTACTAATGGCGCACCATGGCACAGTGCGCCATTACTAGTTTATACTGTGCCATGGTGCGCCATTAGTAGTTTTGCAAAAAAAGAGTAAAAAAAATACAGTAGTGGCGCACTCTATGTCTGGTGCACCATTACTATTTAGAACTAGTAATGGCGCACTTTGCCCGGATGCGCCATTAGTATGTTTGGAAAAATGAAAAAAAATTGTTACTAGTGGCGCACCCTGTGTCTGGTGCTCCATTAGTGTCTTCCACACTAATGGCGCATCGACACATGGTGCGCCATTAGTATATAGTAGTGGCGCACCACTTCTCTGGTGCGCCATTAGTGTCAATTTCATCTATAGCCCTTTTCCTAGTAGTGAAGGGAGCAGGTATGGTTACCGCATCAAGTTCTACTTCCTCCCACTCACTTCTTTCGAGAGAAACTCCTTCTCTAGAAAGGATCCATTCTTAGCAGCGAATGTCTTGCCTTCGGATCTGTGATAGAAGGTGTACCCAATAGTTTCCTTTGGGTATCCTATGAAGACACATTTCTCCAATTTGGGTTCGATCTTATCAGGTTGAACCTTTTTCACATAAGCATCGCGGCCCCAAACTTTAAGAAACGACAACTTTGGTTTCTTGCCAAACCATAGTTCATAAGGCGTCGTCTCAACGGATTTCGATGGTGCCCTATTTAACGTGAATGCGACCGTCTCTAAAGCATAACCCCAAAATGATAGCGGTAAATCAGTAAGAGACATCATAGATCGCACCATATCAGTAAAGTACGATTACGACGTTCGGACACACCATTACGCTGTGGTGTTCTGGGTGGCGTGAGTTGCGAAACTATTCCGCATTGTTTCAAATGTAGACCAAACTCGTAACTCAAATATTCTCCTCCACGATCAGATCGTAGAAACTTTATTTTCTTGTTACGATGATTTTCAACTTCACTCTGCAATTCTTTGAACTTTTCAAATGTTTCAGACTTATGTTTCATTAAGTAGATATACCCATATCTTCTTAAATCATCTGTGAAGGTGAGAAAATAATGATACCCACCGCGAGCCTCGATATTCATTGGTCCACATACATCAGTATGTATGATCTCCAATAAATCAGTTGCTCGCTCCATAGTTCCGGAGAATGGCATTTTAGTCATCTTGCCCATAAGGCACGGTTTGCAAGTACCAAGTGATTCATAATCAAGTGGTTCCAAAAGTCCATCAGTATGGAGTTTCTTCATGCGCTTTATACCGATATGACCTAAACGGCAGTGCCACAAATAAGTTGCACTATCATTATCAACTCTTCATCTTTTGGCTTCAACATTATCAATATGTGTATCACTACTATCGAGATTCATCAAAAATAGAGCACTCTTCAAGGGTGCATGACCATAAAAGATATTACTCATATAAATAGAACAACCATTATTCTCTGATTTAATTGAATAACCATCTCGCATCAAACAAGATCCAGATATAATGTTCATGCTCAACGCTGGCACCAAATAACAATTATTTAGGTCTAATACTAATCCCGAAGGTAGATGTAGAGGTAGCGTGCCGACGGCGATCACATCGACTTTGGAACCGTTTCCCACGCGCATCGTCACCTCGTCCTTGGCCAGTGTTCGATTAATCCGTAGTCCCTGTTTTGAGTTGCAAATATTAGCAACAGAACCAGTATCAAATACCCAGGTGCTACTGCGAGCTCTGGTAAGGTACACATCAATAACATGTATATCACATATACCTTTGTTCACCTTGCCATCCTTCTTATCCGCCAAATACTTGGGGCAGTTCCGCTTCCAGTGACCATTCTGCTTGTAGTAGAAGCACTCAGTATCAGGCTTAGGTCCAGACTTGGGTTTCTTCTCTTGAGCAACAACTTGTTTGTTGTTCTTCTTGAAGTTCCCCTTCTTCTTCCCTTTGCCCTTTTTCTTGAAACTGGTGGTCTTATTGACCATCAACACTTGATGCTCCTTCTTGATTTCTACCTCCGCAGCCTTTAGCATTGTGAAGAGCTCAGGAATCGTCTTATCCATCCCTTGCATGTTATAGTTCATCACGAAGCTTTTGTAGCTTGGTGGCAGTGATTGAAGAATTCTGTCAATGACGCTATCATCCGGAAGATTAACTCCCAGTTGAATCAAGTGATTGCAGTACCCCAGACATCTTGAGTATATGCTCACTGACAGAACTATTCTCCTCCATCTTGCAGCTGTAGAACTTATTGGAGACTTCATATCTCTCAATCCAGGCATTCTTTTGAAATATTAACTTCAACTCCTGGAACATCTCATATGCTCCATGATGTTCAAAACGTCGTTGAAGTCCCGGTTCTAAGCCGTAAAGCATGGCACACTAAACTATCGAGTAGTCATCAGCTTTGTTCTGCCAGACGTTCATAACATCTGGTGTTGCTCCTGCAACAGGTTTGGCACCTAGCGATGCTTCCAGGACGTAATTCTTCTGTGCAGCAATGAGGATAATCCTCAAGTTACGGACCTAGTCCGTGTAATTGCTACCATCATCTTTCAACTTTGCTTTCTCAAGGAACGCATTAAAATTTAACGGAACAACAGCACGGTCCATCTATCTACAATCAACATAGACAAGCAAGATACTATCAGGTATTAAGTTCATGATAAATTTAAGTTCAATTAATCATATTACTTAAGAACTCCCACTTAGATAGACATCTCTCTAATCCTCTAAGTGATCACGTGATCCATATCAACTAAACCATAACCGATCATCACGTGAAATAGAGTAGCTTTCAATGGTGAACATCACTTATGTTGATCATATCTACTATATGATTCACGCTGGACCTTTCGGTCTCAGTGTTCCGAGGCCATATCTGCATATGCTAGGCTCGTCAAGTTTAACCTGAGTATTCTGCGTGTGCAAAACTGGCTTGCACCCGTTATAGATGGACATAGAGCTTATCACACCCAATCATCACGTGGTGTCTGGGCACGACGAACTTTGGCAACGGTGCATACTCAGGGAGAACACTTTTATCTTGAAATTTAGTGAGAGATCATCTTATAATGCTACCGTCAATCAAAGCAAGATAAGATGCATAAAAGATAAACATCACATGCAATCAATATAAGTGATATGATATGGCCATCATCATCTTGTGCTTGTGATCTCCATCTCCAAAGCACCGTTATGATCACCATTGTCACCGGCACGACACCTTGATCTCCATCGTAGTATCGTTGTCGTCTCGCCAATCTTATGCTTCCACGACTATCGCTACCGCTTAGTGATAAAGTAAAGCATTACAGGGCGATTGCATTGCATACAATAAAGCGACAACCATATGGCTCCTACTAGTTGCCGGTAACTCGGTTACAAAACATGATCAGCTCATACAATAAAATTTAGCATCATGCTTTGACCATATCACATCACAACATGCCCTGCAAAAACAAGTTAGACGTCCTCTACTTTGTTGTTGCAAGTTTTACGTGGCTGCTACAGGCTGAGCAAGAACCGTTCTTACCTACGCATCAAAACCACAACGATAGTTTGTCAAGTTGGTGTTGTTTTAACCTTCGCAAGGACCGGGCGTAGCCACACTCGGTTCAACTAAAGTTGGAGAAACTGACACCCGCCAGCCACCTGTGTGCAAAGCACGTCGGTAGAACCAGTCTCGCGTAAGCGTACGCGTAATGTCGGTCTGGGCCGCTTCATCCAACAATACCGCCGAACCAAAGTATGACATGCTGGTAAGCAGTATGACTTATAGCGCCCACAACTCACTTGTGTTCTACTCGTGCATATGACATCTACGCATAAAACCTGGCTCGGATGCCACTGTTGGGGAACGTAGTAATTTCAAAAAAATTCCTACGCACACACAAGATCATGGTGATGCATAGCAACAAGAGGGGAGAGTGTTGTCCATGTACCCTCGTAGACCGAAAGCGGAAGCGTTAGCACAACGCGGTTGATGTAGTCGTACGTCTTCACGATCCGACCGATCAAGTACCGAACACACGGCACCTCCGAGTTCAGCACACGTTCAGCTTGATGACGTCCCTCGAACTCTAATCCAGCCGAGTGTTGAGGGAGAGTTTCGTCAACACGACAGCGTGGTGACGATGACGATGTTCTACCGACACAGGGCTTCTCCTAAGCACCGCTACAGTATTATCGAGGTGGACCATGGTGGAGGGGGCACCGCACACGGCTAAAAGATCAAATCAATTGTTGTGTCTATGGGGTGCCCCCTGCCCCCATATATAAAGGAGCAAGGAGGGTGCGGCCGGCCAGGAGGAGGCGCACCAGGAGGAGTCCTACTCCCACCGGGAGTAGGACTCCCTCCCTTCCTTGTTGGATTAGGAGAAGGGGGAAAGAGGAGGGAGAGAGGAAGGAAAGGGGGGCGCCGCCCCCCTCTCCTTGTCCTATTCGGACTAGAGGGGGAGGGGCACGCGGCCCTGCCCTAGCCGCCTCTCCTCTTCTCCACTAAGGCCCACTATGGCCCATTAAGCTCCCGGGGGGGTTCTGGTAACCCCTCGGTACTCCGGTAAAATCCCGATTTCACCCGGAACATTTCCGATATCCAAATACAGGCTTCCAATATATCAATCTTCATGTATCGACCATTTTGAGACTCCTCGTCATGTCCGTGATCACATCCGAGACTCCGAACAACCTTCGGTACATCAAAACTCATAAACTCATAATATAACCGTCATCGAAACTTAACCGTGCGGACCCTACGGGTTCGAGAACTATGTAGACATGGCCGAGACACGTCTCCGGTCAATAACCAATAGCGGAACCTGGATGCTCATATTGGCTCCCACATATTCTACGAAGATCTTTATCGGTCAGACCGCATAACAACATATGTTATTCCCTTTGTCATCGGTATGTTACTTGCCCGAGATTCGATCGTCGGTATCTCAATACCTAGTTCAATCTCGTGACCGGCAAGTCTCTTTACTCATACCGTAATACATCATCCCGCAACTAACTCATTAGTTGCAATGCTTGCAAGGCTTAAGTGATGTGCATTACCGAGTGGGCCCAGAGATACCTCTCCGACAATCGGAGTGACAAATCCTAATATCGAAATACGCCAACCCAACAAATACCTTCGGAGACACCTGTAGAGCACCTTTATAATCACCCAGTTACATTGTGACGTTTGGTAGCACACAAAGTGTTCCTCTGGTAAACGGGAGTTGCATAATCTCATAGTCATAGGAACATGTATAAGTCATGAAGAAAGCAATAACAACATACTAAACGATCGAATGCTAAGCTAACGGAATGGGTCAAGTCAATCACATCATTCTCCTAATGATGTGATCCCGTTAATCAAATGACAACTCATGTCTATGGCTAGGAAACATAACCATCTTTGATCAACGAGCTAGTCAAGTAGAGGCATACTAGTGACACTCTGTTTGTCTATGTATTCACACAAGTATTATGTTTCCGGTTAATACAATTCTAGCATGAATAATAAACATTTATCATGATATAAGGAAATAAATAATAACTTTATTATTGCCTCTAGGGCATATTTCCTTTAGTCATGCCCGATCACTTTTGATCGCCGGGATCATCCGACTAGTATCCGTCATGGTGGTTCAGCCGCACTGGTCCTGGACCCAATAATTGATGGGTTCCACCTGACTCGCGTCCTTATGAACGGAGGTAGCAGCCTCAATCTGCTCTATCAGGATACGGCGCAGAAAATGGGCATTAACCCATCACGGGTCAAGCCCACAAAGACTACCTTCAAAGGAGCCATACCAGGTGTAGAGGCCCGCTGTACGGGCTCAATCACACTAGAGGTTGTCTTCGGATCGTTGGACAACTTCCAAAGCAAGGAGTTAATCTTTGATATCGTCCCCTTCCGCAGCGGCTATCATGCACTGCTCGGACGAACTGCATTTTCTCGATTCAATGTAGTACCACACTATGCTTATCTCAAGCTCAAGATGCTCGGTCCATGCAGCGTCATAACAGTCAATGGAAATACGGAATGCTCCCTCCGTACAGAAGAGCACACGGCTGCCTTAGCAGCAGAAGTACAGAGCGGCCTTCTCAAGCAGAACCTTAATTCGGCTGCCGAGCCCACAGACACCGTTAAGAGGGTTCGAACTACCTTGCAGCAGGACAACTCGGCTCGTCAGGAGCTCGACTATCAATCCGGCCTCCGTCCTAGTCACGATCAAGTGGTGGCATTCGTGTCGTGCGTACATAACTACGCACTCAAAATTTCATGGGCATCGGCGGAGGCATAGCTAGCTTGTGATCCACAGTACGGCTCAACCGACACCGGATACACACATACTTTCACTTTTATTCCTTTCCTTTTCAGGTTTCAATCCCGCAGGTCCCATATGATGGCCTGATCGCCAGCCCTCTCGAAGGATAAACACACCAAGATGGCAAGAAACGCAGACGTATGGGGGATTTTCAAGGTGGTTTCATTAATAATCACTCTATCTGTTTTTCAAGACCCACATGCAGCCCTCCCTTGTTTTTTGGCATGTTAAATAGCATGTTGCTTATCGCACTACTTGTATCAATGCACCTTGATGTACTAATTAAATTACAATGAAAACAGTTTGCGGCTGGAGCTTTAGGACCCCAGTTTTTTACCTTTGCACCCTTTCTGTTTTCTTTCTTTTTTTCTCTCTGCTCCTCTGTGGATAACCCTATCAGGTAGCACCCATACACTTTGGTACGTTTGATGTTTGTCAGGGGCTTCATAGCACCCCACACTACGGCAGCAAAGTCCGAACACTTTTTATAAGTATAGTTCGGCACTCCGAATTTAGCATTATATGCATTGGCTCCGAATCATGTCTTTGGTCAATAGTTGGGTTTCCCGGCTCCTGTGCTTGCTACCTTATGTTCCGCTATATCGGCTAAGGTAGTAAAGGGAGAACTACTGGGATTGTGCCTTGATTTATCCAAAGGAGCACCTCAGTAGAGAAAGCCGAAAACTGACTGTCATGATGCGGCGAGAGCCGGTCAGCTGTTCGGAGGTTACAAATCGTTGGAGATTTCTTCCGCATTACGTGAAGGGTCGATACTTCCCGATCAGACGCTAATAGCACTCTAGTTCGGATACCAGGGGATGCGCCCATGTTTTTATTGTCAAGCTCCTATGGCTAAGTGAGGGAGTTAAAGTCGCATAGTCTGGTTGCCTGGTTCGTTGTGCTAAACAAGTCCTTCAAGGACGATATAATTGGATCAAGATTGTTTAGATTCCATCCCGAACACCTCTGTACTACCTACATGGGGGTAGAAGCCGACGACTGGCCAACCCTCAGATTCCATATAACACGACCGCACAGGAGATAAAATTTAAAAACATAAAAAGCATTGTATTACAAAATCACTTTGTTTTATCATATAAGGTAGAGGGAGCTTGAATACATTCATTCAAAGATCGTGTCCTTCGCACAATGATCCGCAACAATGCGGGGCCCCTCCAAGACATCGCCAAAGTATTGCTCGGGTGTGCGGTGCTCCTTGCCCTCAGGTGGCCCCTCGGTCGCTAACTTGACAGCGTCCAGCTTCGCCCACCAGACCTTGCAATAGGAGAAAGCTAGACGCGCACCCTCGATGCAGACGGACCGCTTGACGACGTCCAGCCACGGATAGGCATCCACCAGCCGCTTCACAAGGCCGAAGTAACTACCGGGTATAGCTTCGGCTAGCCACAACCGGATTATTAAATCCTTCATGGCCAGTTCGGCCATCCTATGCAGCTCGACCAGCTTTTTTAGTTGATCACTGAAGGGCACTAGATGTTATGGCATAAGATACTCCGACCAGAACATCTTCTCCGTAGAGCTCCCTTCTTTGGCTCGAAAGAACTCTGCGGCGTCGGCCACACTGCCTGGCAGATCAGCAAAAGCCCCTGGAGAACTCCGAATCCGGGTTAGTAAAAGATATTTTCTCTTCATATTCTTGCTTTGCATACTGAATGCCTTACCCCGCCGCGATCTTCCTGGCCTCCTGGATCTCCTGGAGGGCGCCTTGGGCCTCAATCCGGGCCATCTCCGCACTCTGACGAGCCTTGGCGATTTCGGTCTCTTGAACCAACGCATCGCGCTCCAAGGTCTCGCACTTCTTCATCGCGTCCTAGAGCTCCTGTTGGACGTCGGTGACTCGGGCCTTGAGCTTCTTACGGGCGGCTTGCTCCTTGATAGCCCTCCCCTCGGCTTTGGCCAGGGCTTTTCTTAGGACCTCGACCTCGGTCGTCGCTTTTGTACACATCATGACACTTCGGTCAATGCATATTATTTTACTCTTTTCTAATACACAATAGGTTATTACATACCTTGTTTTTCTTGGAGCTGCCTCTTCACCTGGCCAAGCTCCTCCTCGGCCTCCGCCAGTCTCTGCTTCAGTCCAGAGACTTCGGCAGTATGCGAGGCTATGGCCAACAACGACACCTGTGTATACATTTCAGACAAATTTAGTTAGTTTCCTGCAATAGGAGATTGATCCTCTGTCCGGCTTTTTCTTTCCGAACACCGGACAGTGTCTCAGGGGCTACTGTCTATATTGGGATTTTCTCTTTTTTGCGTCGCTTACCTCAAAACCTGTCAGCAGGCTGCTGCAGGCTTCGGTTAGTCCGCTCTTGGCGAACTGAACCCTTTAAATTACCGTGCCCATAAGGACACGGTGCTCATCCACAATGGAAGCGCCTCGCAGCGCTTCCAGCAGATTATCCGGTGCCCCTGGTTGGACAGGGGTCACCGGCGGAATAGGCATCCCCCTTCTTTCGAAGGAGGTTGCGTGCCGGATTCCGGAGCCGCATCGGTCTCCGGAATCAAGTCCGGCTGAGGGCCGAACTAAATATGGCCCTCCCCACCAGTCTCCATGGGGATTGACTCCCTCTGGTGTCCGGCGACGGGGATTTCGCCTTCTGGCGCCTCCTGAGCCTCTCCCCGGCCTGGAACGGTCCTTCAGGACAGCACCTCTGCATCGTCCTTGGCCTTGGGGGAGTGAGCGGCCGGCGGTGACTCGTTGGCCATCGCCTTGGAATCCAGTGAACCTCCCGGCGAGGATCGCGGGGAGCTGTCGGGGGTCGGGCTGCAATAACATAACCAATTATGTCAATACAATGAGGAGGAGAGACTTTATGGGTGAATATGAGTCTTAGCACTTATGATGCGGCCCGAGGCTTAGTGTGGGGGCGTTGCTCCAGACTGCTTTCAACGTCCCATGCGGAGCTACCCACGAGTGGGCCTTTCCCTTCTTGGGCGCCTCCGCCTCCAGAATGGTGGAGGCCGCCCTCTTCTTCCTCCCCCCATCAAAGGGAGAATCGCTTTCCTCCTCCTCCTCATCGCCGTTGTCTTCGGCGGTGGAGGAGCGGGTCTTGTCTTTGGACGTCATGTCCGAAGTACCCTTGCGGCAGGGGCCACTTTGGACCCCCTTTGCCTTCCATGTGGCCTTGTTCTCCGGCGCCTTATAGGGCGCCGACACCAGCATCTTCACTAAATGCGGGATGACTGGTTCTTCAGGCAGCGGAGCCGGACATTGGATCCGCTTCGCCTTCTCCATCCAGTCCTAAAGAAGCCATGATAATAAAAGCTTAGATATCATCCTTGAAACAAGCAAGTAAAGGATGCGGTAAAGATACCTTGTTGGCGGAGCGATTAATGTTGTACCCGTGGCCCGAGGCTGTGGCCAGCGGTGTCTCGTTGCCCTTGAAAAGCAACTTCCAGGCATCTTCGTGGGTTGTTTCAAAGAGCCTCTCCAGGGTTTGGTGCTTCTTCAGATTAAACTCCCATAGAGAGTGACTTCGGCTTTGGCAGGGGAGAATTCGGCGAACTAGCATCACCTGGATTACATCGACAAGTTTGACATCTTTATCCACCATGCGTTGAATGCATGTTTGCAGCGCTGTCAGCTCATCTGACGAGCACCAGTTCGGGCTCTTCTCAACCCAGGAGGTGAGTCGCATGGGAGCGCCGGAGTTGAATTCGGCAACCGTGGCCCAGGTGGCATCGCGGGGTTCTATGATGTAGAACCATTGTTTCTGCCATTTCTTGACAGACTCCACGAAAGTGCCTTTTGTCCAGGAGACATTGGCCAGCTTGCTCAGCATGGCGCCTCCGCACTCCGCATGCCGCCCATCCACCACCTCCGGCTTTAGATTGAAGGTTTTGAACCACAGCCCGAAGTGGGGTTGGATGCGGAGGAAGGCCTCACACACGACGATGAACGCCGAGATATTGAGGAAGGAATTCGGGGATAGGTCATGGAAGTCTATCCCGTAGTAGAACATCAGCCCGCGGACGAAGGGGTGGAGTGGAAACCCTAACCCGCGGAGGAAATGAGGGATGAATACTACCCTCTCGTTGGGCTTTGGCGTGGGAACGATTTGTCCCTGGGCTGGAAGGCGGTGGGCGATTCCCTTCGCTAGGTACCCGACCGCCCGAAGCTCGGCAATGTCCTCCTCCTTGACGGAGGAGGCCATCCACTTGCCTTGACCTCCGGATCCGGGCATGGTTGAGTGCTTCCTAGAGATGGAGAAGGTGAGAACTTGGGCGCTGGAGCTCGAGAGTGGAAGGGCAGAGGAAGAGAGAAGGCGTGGGTGAAGAAAAGGGTTGTGTAAACGGCACGGTTGGGTTACCCACGCCCGTATTGATGAGGATCCCGCAATAAGGGGACACGATCTCTGCTTAGACAAGACATGCCAATGGCAACTGCGTCTCAAAACGTGGAGCGGCGGATGAAAAATAGTTCGAAATTATGACCGGGCAGACTTGATGTCATATTGTAAAAAGTTGCCAGTAGATTGGACTCGTGGAATATTATATTCTCTCTGCAGTTGTGTGTGGTGTGTGTTACAGGTCCGGACACGTTCAATCCGTATGAAGACTATCTTGGAGTTCGGAAGGAGGAACCCGCCTTGCAATGCCGAAGACAGATCTACGCGTCGGATACCTTGTCATGGAAGCCAGGTTCAGGGGCTACTGAGGGAGTCCTGGACTAAGGGGTCCTCAGGCGTCCGGCCTGTTAGTCATGGGCCAGACTGATGGGCTGTGAAGATACGAAGACCGAAGACTGCACCCGTGTCCGGATAGGACTCTCCTTGGCGTGGAAGGCAAGCTTGGCGATCAAATATGTAGATTCCTTTCTTTGTGACCGACCTTGTGTAACCCTAGATCCTCTCGATGTCTATATAAACCGGAGGACTTAGTTCGGAGGGATAGATACCTCATCATAGCCATATAAGCTAGACCTATGGGGTTTAGCCATTGCGATCTTGTGGTAGATCAACTTTTGTAATACTCATATTCATCAAGGTCAATCAAGCAGGACGTAGGGTATTACCTCCATAGAGAGGGCCCGGACCTGGGCAAAACATTGTGTCCCCTGTCTCATGTTACCATCAATCTTAGACGCATAGTTCGGACCCCCTACCTGAGATCTGCTGGTTTTGACACCAACATTTTATAGCAACTTTATATCATTTTTGGGGACTAACCTATTGACATAGTGCCCAGTGACAGTTGTTGTTTTTGCTTGTTTTTTACTTCGTAGAAAATCAATACCAAACAGAGTCCAAATGCAGCGAAACTTTTTGGAGAATTTTTCTGGGCCAGAAGACACATGATGGGCCAAAGAAGTACCAGAGGGGTGCCCGACTAGATCGATTTTTCTTGCCATGGGAAGAGGCGCTTTGTGATGGGTTCGATCTTACGGTGCTCGATCCCAGTGACAGAAGGGGAAACGACATGTATGTATCATTGCTATTAAGGATAACAAGATGGGGTCTATTCCTATATGAGTAGATCTTATCTATATCATGTCATCGTTCTTATTGCATTACTCCGTTTCTCCATGAACCTAATACACTAGATGCATGCTGGATAGCGGTCAATGTGTGGAGTAATAGTAGTAGATGCAGGCAGGAGTCGGGCTACTAATCTTGGACATGATGCCTATATAATGATCATTGCCTGGATATCTTCATGATTATTCAAAGTTCTATCAATTGCCCAACAGTAATTTGTTTATCCACCGTATGCTATTTTTCTCTAGAGAAGCCACTAGTGAAATCTACGCCCCCGGGTCTCTTCTTTATTATATTTGCCTTCAAGATCTATTTTTATTTGTTTTTATTTTTAGATCTATTAATCCAAAAACCCAAAAATACCTTGCTTTAATTTATTATTTATTTTATCTCGCATTTCCGCGAGATATATTTGTCCAATCTACTACAAGTTTTTACCTATCTTTTACCCGGGAGGGATTACCAACCCCTCACGTCGGGTTGCAAGTATTTGTTCTTTGTGTGCAAGTGTCGTTCACGTAGTGTTGCGTGGTTCTCCTACTGGTTCGATAACCTTGGTCTCATCACTAAGAGAAATACCTACCGTAGATGTGCTGCATCATCCCTTCCTTTTTGGGGAAATACCGACGTAGTTCAAGCCGGATCATCTGCCACGGGAGGGTAGGACAAAAGATGTCATGCAAGTTCTTATCGCAAGCACGTATGACTATATACGGAATACATGCCTACATTACATTGATGAATTGGAGCTAGTTCCGTGCCGCACTAAGTTATAACTGTTACATGATGAATGTCATCCAACATAATTATCCATCACCGATCCAATGCCTACGAGTTTTTCACATATTGATCTTTGCTAAGCTACTACTTTCCTATTGCTATTACAATTGCTACAAAACTATCACTGCTACCGTCACCGTTACTGTTGCTATCGTTGCTACCGCTATCAAACTATCAAACTACTATGCTACTGATCACTCTATTGCAGATATTTAATTCTCTAGATGTGGTTGAATTGACAACTCAACTGCTAATACTTGCAAATATTTTTTGGCTTCCTTGTGTCGAATCAACAAATTTGGGTTGAATACTCTACCCTCGAAAACTGTTGCGATCCATTATACTTGTGGGTTATCAGCGTCGTCGGGCCATTGACGTGGAGGACAGAGCGGTGGAGCATGACCTCCATCTGCTGCTCGTACTCCTCGCCAGTCACGGCGTGCACCTTGACCTGCATCGCTGTCTGCTGCTATAGCGGCTGATCCTCCTCATCGCCAGTGGAGATGACGATCTCCTCCTTCGTCGAGGAGCCGGTCGTCGATGAGGATGACGATTCCGGAGTGCGAGGGCGGCGTCGCCATGAACCTCCGAAGCCTGTTTCGGAGTCGTCGCCTGCCGACGCCGAGGCCCATGACTTGCCCATCGCCGGAGTTGTAGAGGAAGAGGGGAGGTAAGGATGGAGTTGCGGAGTGATGCAGTGAGTGTGATGTGGATGGCACCGGAGCACAACTTATATAGCCTCGGCCAGGCCATGCGAACGGACGACCAGTCGTTTCAATGCGGCGCAACGGCTGGAGTTGGTTCCTCGAAAAGTTGTGCCCGCATTGAAGCAACGACTCCTGAGAGGCCGCGTTGGTCAGCACTGCCCTCCCGTCCGGTCACATTAAGCGGCACCAATGTCGGCCATCTTTAAGCCGGCATTGATGCGACACGAGAAACAACACGTGCTTCAGACAAAAAGCATGGAAAAGGCGGGTGGGATTGTTTGGTGGCCTATGTTAGTCAGATGCGGGCGTGGCAGCGACCCGGATGCCCGCAAAGCTCCCCAATTTGTCTCTGATTTGCTGAAAAAGTGTATCCGGACCCCTCGAATGGACCGATGCAGGACTCCATTGGATGCAAAACCGGACCGCTCGGTCCGGACAGCTGTGGGCGTTTGAGGGTCAGATGCCCTAAACACCCATGTTCTTTGCCACAAACTCATATTACAGGTACCAAGATAAAAGTCAATGATATGGTTAAATCAATGTTGCAAGCTAGCTTTTCATCTTGTTTGTCGTGTTAACTAATGTGGTTTTTCTCTCCCACGCACAACAAGCCAACCCTCTTACTTCTTGTTGGTTGATTAATGTTGGGAATGCAAGCCAACCTTCTCACTCATGCATGCACACAAGGGATATTAATGTCTTCGGATGCTATTACGAGGCAAACGCCATCAATTTTGCCTCGATTAATATTAGTGACCTTGTATAGTTGCAAATTATAATTTTGATAGTGGCCTTGTATATAAAAATGGAGGGAGTATTAAAAGTGAAGAAACATGTCCTCCACGTAAGGATTTTTCCGTTTGATTTGGACCAAATAAAAGAATTTTGATTTTTCTTTGAGGGGTATTTTTTTGATTTTCGTCCCATATTTTCCTTCTTTTTCTCCTCAGGCCCATCTCACGCTGTGACCCGACCTAACCCAACCCAAGCTCCTCCAATCCGACCCAAATGTGCCTCTAAAATCTCTCCTACGGTCCACCACCGGTTTGCCCTAGAGCCGCCGCGCCGTAGGTTACCGTCGCCGCCCACGCCTCCCCTCCGCCTCTGACGCGTATCGCCGCCGCCATCGCCGTGTACGTTCTGCATCCTCGCGTCACTCCGGTCTCCACCCTCTCGATATTCCTGGACGTTGGTCTTTGAGGTATGAGCTTATATTCAACCAGTGATTTCTAATCCCAAGCTGAGATACACAATACTGGGTGTGCCGGCCTAGATCCGCCTTTTGCCAGGAATGTGAACCATGATCGTGCCGCCGATTGTTGTTTGTAATTTCAGACCTCCACCCACACCCAAACTCCTCCGATCTGATCTCTGCAACAAGCATGGACATGTAGAGCCTTCTGCTCTTTTTTTGCTATGTTCTGACCTATATCTCTCATGTTTCTCTGCAACTAGCTAGTTTGCATATGAAGAATAGCTGGATTTGATCTAGTTTCTCGTCCAGTTGACATGCTTTTCTTTACTCAAGCAAAAAAATGCAGAATAGTGTGGATTATAACTGCTGTTTTGCCAAACAGAGGCACGAGCTTGCTTCTTTTTAGGTGGCAAATGACTTTTCAGATGTAAACAAATTATCAAACACTTTTGTACCAAATTTGTTTCTTATGGCGGCATGTAGTAGTAATAATTACCACTTTAACTAACAGCATAGCACAGAGGAGTGCAGCGCTGCTGCTCTTTTGAGGTTGTACTTGAGGTCTTTGGTGTGCTATCCATGAGCTTGGAAATTTCGGTTTAGAAAAGGTAGAAAAGATCCTACTTGTCACAACTGTCTGATAAGTGTAATTGAGCTATTTGTGGCACCAGTTATGTGTTTCAAAGTAGCTCATATATTATTATTATTATTATGTGGTTACATATTATTATTATTATTATGCTAGTTTATAGACGGTAACAAAACTGAGTGAGGATATGGTATAATGAGATTTCAAAAAATCGAGCTACAAATGCATGTGTATGGGTAATCTCACCTTCTCATAGTAAAGAGGTGATCATGGCAACCAACCAATTCTCATGCTTCCAGTCCAATCAAACAACAAAAGGTGGTTATCCAACCAAGTCAACCCCACCCAACCAAACAACAAAGGTGGCTGGGGACATCCTCAGCCAACCCAGCCTTGCCTCGAACCAAACGACACCTTACTGAATGTGTAGTAGCTTCGATGTGCAAAATTCAGTGCCTTTGCATATATTTTCAGTTGCATTCGCAGATTCGCTAAATAATGTATTTTCTCTTTCCTTGTTTTGGTGGTGATTACTGTAGGCTGAGTAGATATTCTCTTAGCCAATGGCGAGGGAATCAAGTCCTGAGATAGATGATGAACTTTTCAATGAAGTTTATGGGAAAGCTTACAGCGGTCCAGTGGCATCTGCTGCAAATAGCGTGATACCTAAAGCAAATGATGAGAAGAAGCCCCTGACCTGTGAGAAGTCAGATGATGAAGATGAGCCCAGAGATCCCAATGCTGTCCCTACTGACTTCACTAGTAGAGAGGCTAGGGTTTGGGAGGCTAAAGCTAAGGCTACAGAAAGGAACTGGAAGAAAAGGAAGGAAGAAGAAATGATCTGTAAAATATGTGGAGAATCAGGTCATTTCACTCAGGTACTCCTTTCTCTGCCGAAACTAAAACTGGCATTTATTCTGATTACTTGATTGATATAAATACATAATGGACTACTGCACTTTGTTTTCTCCTTGCAGTGTGCTTGGATTTGTAGTTACACTCTTTACTGGACATAGTGAACTTAAACAACAATAATCTTTCCTGACATCACCTGTAAAGAACTGCCAGGCTTATCAATAGTCTTGCTTTATCCTTTGTGACCGGCAGCACCTAATTTTAGAAAAATATGCTTCAACCTTTTTTCAATCAAACAGCATTAAAACGTGATCATTATTATTTTTAGTGAAGTGTAGGTCCATGACTATATTTTTTTTGGAATTGGTGTCTCCTCCATTTTGTCTTAATTGATAGTATTGAACTTAATTTCATAGTAATGGTCTTGTACTTCTGCAAAGTCTGGAAGGAAATCTTTCAGTTTTCTCGTTTAACCCAGCTATTTTCGTCCTGATGGATACAAAACTACAAATTCAATCGTGTATCAACAGCATTCATATTGTGTACACTGGCGCCAACAGCTGTGCACAGGTCTGCAGCCACACAGGCGTGCAAGCATGGGAATCGAGGAAGAATAGAAGGGCTACTTCAAGAGTCAGTTAGGAATAAAACCCAGAAGAGTTAAGGAGTCAGTTAGTATTGACAAATAGTCAGTTATCGAGCCCTTGTACAGAAGCTAACATCCTTATATAAGAATGCCCTGTAACCCCATCACAGGTTTATGGATAGCAATGGGATAAAAAGGTCTCTGTTTTCTTAAGTCTTCCCTCAGTTGATTCCCTTCATCACCCACTCTACTTCCAAGTTGTTGCAGCCCAACCTCTGTTCTGTCGATGTTTACCTCAGCTTTGTACTATCTTAACAACAATGCATAACATAAATAGCTGTTACAAGGCGGTGCATAACACAAACCGGTGGTATCATCCATCTAATTTTACTCTGATGGATAAATTCTAGACTTGTCATTCCTCATTCTTCCATTTGATGTTATATTTTATCGGAACCACATTAGTGCAAATGATCAACCACATCGACACTAATAGCGACACTGACGTTGTATGCACATTGCTTATACACATTTATTCTCTAAATAGCTTCTTGCAAAACTATTACTGTTTACTATGTCCGCCAAATGGAAGTTTTGAGACATACTCTATATTTTTCCATCAGTGTTATCATAGAAGTGTTAAAGACTTGTCCTTTAGTTTTACATATCCATCTTATCTTTCTTAATAGGGCTGTCCATCCACACTTGGAGCAAATAGGAGAAATGCAGATTTCTTTGAAAGAGTTCCAGCAAGAGATAAACAAGTCAGGGATCTTTTCACTGAGAGGACAATAAATCAGATTGAGAAGGATGTGGGCTGTAAAATCAGAATGGACGAGAAGTTCCTGTTTGTCAGTGGGAAAGATAGGTTAGTGCTAGCCAAAGGTGTAGATGCTGTGCATAAACTCATCCAGGACAGTAAGGGTAAACATAGTTCAAGCAGCCCAAAACGGGATCGTTCTAGATCTCCTGTGCGAAAATCAGTCGATTTTCGTCCCAGGCATTCTGATTCCCAATGGTCCCATAGCCCAAGAAATGTGTCGCGCTCTCAAAGTAAAGGTCACTATAATGAAAGGCCTGTAGATGCCCGCTTACATGATGATATTCCCAAGTGTCCAAAAGGATCTCCACAAGGTAGGGCATCCAAGCACACTGATCTTACAATTTGTTTGTCCGGGCAAATATTATGAGCCAGACATTTTAAACAACTCGAGCAAAAGAAATGCCTTTGGTCCCTTTTTGTTGTTTACCATCACGCTACAGTAACTTGTATGGTCCTTTTTGCAGCCAGAGGTAAGTTCTAGCTATAAGTGCCCGAATACGATAAAGTGATGTCTGTCTGGTTATGATCAGACAAATTATCTTGAATACAACAAATTCCACGGTGAAAGATTTTAGACTTCTTTGAGTTGGCTGGCCTTGAATACATGTATTGTATCTGCCGTTATTCCTCCTTTCACCTTATAATAAAGTCTACTTAGGTATCTTAGTCATCTGGAACTAAAATCTATATCTTGCATGTTCTTCCTTTTGCTGAAGCTTATACCAACTATGGAGCAAAAGACCATCCAGTCCAATCAAAATCTCCATTTCGACCCTCTTATCTTGATGAACCCCTTAGATCACATGGTGGGAATAGCCAATATGCTGCGGCACATATGCCCAATAACTGCAGCACTGAGAGACATGGACCAGATGCCCATCTAGACCTTAAGTTTGACCTCCCTTCCTATCCACAAACTTTGGAAGAGCTTGAAATTGAGTTCAAAAGAGAAGCAATGGAATTAGCTAGAGCCCGTGACCAGGAGGAGGATGAAGAGAACTCTAAGCATCGCGAGGTAAATTTCTTTTTGGTATAGTATACTGCTTGAAATTTTTCTCTGTTAATAAATAAATTTGAAATTTTCTGTTATTTTGTCGTTTAATTAATTCTAACACTGTACCCTAGCCTTGTTTTACCAAGTTAAATGAATTTCAGATAAATTTGTATAACCATCCCACATAGAAGTATTAGAAAGTATGTAGCACAATAAACCACTTTACCCCAACTATGCGAATATGAAAACAAAATCCTCCAGATCTTTTTCTTCTTCAAAGTGTTGTTTTACATTTCTTGGTCTAAAAGCTGGTCTTTAGTAACTTCATGTAAACGTAGATTAAATATCAACCAAATGTCTCCGAATTTTGGGTTCTGGTATCGCAATGCCTTACTGCATCCGGCCTTTAAGTTGGAAAATATCCGCGCGTACCAAATTTTACTTGGTTATTCTAGCTGTACATGCCTTCTTATGTTAACAACTTTGAATTGGATGAGCAGTTGGTTTCAGTAAAAAAAGTAGAGTTAAAATGAGCCCACTGAGTGTTTGAGGTCCCAATATACTTGTTCCCAGCATCTTGGAAGGACTGCACTTAAGATGGTGCATATCCACCACTAGTTTTTTTAGGGAAAAAAATCTCTCATGACATCATTTGCCTGCCTTATTAGAATTATGTAGTAACAGTTAGTTTCTTTACCAAAGGGCAAGACAACTTACACAACTTGCGAGGACTAATAATTTACTCCCTCCGTCCCAAAGTACTGGTCACAGAAATGGATGTATCTAGAACTAAAATACATCTAGATACATCCATACCTGTGACAAGTAATTCGGGACGGAGGGAGTTTTTCTTTTGTTTGTTTTGTAAGTTGTAGCACACACTGTTCTATCTCCATTCACTTCTCAAATATTTAATCAAATGCTAGTGGCTGGTGCAAAGTAATATGATATTTGTATCCATTATTCACAATAAAATTTTGGTCATATGCTAGAAATGGGGTTTGTTGTAAAGGGAGACCAGTATAACCAGTAATTATGCCTATTCAAGTTTCAACCTTGCAGTACAGTTGTCTCGTAGTGTTTTACCTTTTATGTTGAACTGGCTTGCTACTTGACTGTGGTGTTTACTAATGAAATTCTTCTTTCTAATACAGTCACTTAGAGAAATGAGGGAGAACCACATGAAGAGTGTGTCGGTCACAAGGAGTATGCAAGCAAGGAAGTGGGATGAATTTCTTGAACAAAGTTTTAAAAGGCAACAGCAAGCTCAGCAGACCTCATACGCCCAAACTGGGTATAGCGATTTTGATCAGAGAACTGCACATTATGCTGCTACTGGTCCACCAATTGATTCAAAGAACACATATCCATATGCTACTGATAACTATTCTGCTCCAAGGCGTCATGCTGCTTATGGCGAGTTTCAGCATGACAGACATGACGATTTAGGGAGGACCTATGGGCGATATTAGCCTGTGGAATGGCGGTGAGTTAACACTCGTTTTAGTCTTTTTATATCTTAGCTGTGCAATTCAAATGTATTTAGACTTAGCCTTCACATAGTTCAAGAAACTGGTACAAAGGTAAGGCGGTGTTCCAGGTAAGTTAGGTAAAGCGGTTACAGGGTCGCGACTACGTTACAACAATAGACACGGACTTGGTAACCTTCATCTTATTAGGAGGTGTTGACCCATTGTTCCCTCCATTTCTTTGAGTACCTAAGAGCGGTTCCTGAATTTTCAGGGCGCCTTTGTGAGGAATCTGAGTCAATGGTGTGCTACTTCTTAGCGCCTATTTTCTGTTATGTAGTTTCAGTCTTTCAGAAGGTAAGAATCTTAGTAAGCAACATTTGTTCCAGTTGCTCATTCTGTTGCAGTCTCCAGTACCATCACAAAGAAGCAGGAACTGTTAAAACGAAATTAAGACATCACATCGGCTGCTTTTCTTTTACTATGTTGAAACTGGTTGATGTTGTGGCCGTTTTGAACAGTATTTAACGTGATATTGGTCATTCATGTTTCTTCTTAATTTTCTGCCACACTGGTAACCGTATAAGGGAATTTGCTCCTATTTTGTTGCTAAATTGGATTTGAAAACTGGCATATCAGATCTGTGGACATCGCAGTTTATTGTATCCTTGTTTCTTATTCTCATCAAGGGTCATATGCAATGCTAGTACCCTTTTGGTGTAGAGTCATGCTGAGTATCATTTGAACTGCCAAAACGTCTTACATTTAGGAACAGAGGATGTAATTCTTTAGTTGTGAGAAAGTATAAAGTGGGTGACTGTTTGGAACAACTTCTAGCCTACCAAACTCAGTTAGCTATGCATCATCTTTTGCACTCACTACCACTTTGTAGGATTTGCACTGGAGGGTTGAAGAACTTATTTGCATGCATATATATAAATAGTCCAAGGCATTGTATCCAGGAGAAATAAAGTAACAATAAGTCCGCAATATTTCCTTTTGAGTTTCTATCTTTGCCGCCCAAACTGTGCTAGAGTCGGATATGAGTCCGGCAAGTTTATATGCTACTCGTTTGTTCTGTTCTTGAACAAATGGTGTAGTACTTTTGAGTGATTTTGCCTGGTAACCTGTAAAGATTTGAGCGTCAACTGGGCCAGCTATACCAAGTATCGCCAGGGCTTTGTTTGCAACGTGTATGCTGTTCACTTTTTTTTGAGAGAGTGTACGCTATTCCCTTGTGTAAAGAGAAGAATGAGATGCTCCTTGAGAAATGCATCACACTCACGCGTCATGCAGCAGTAATATGGTGACAGCTTCTGCTCCTGTTTATCGATTTAGGTTTTGTTGCTATCCTATGATATGAATCTTTAGTGAGTAGAGTGATTTTGGCACAAGTTCTAAGCCTTTTGAAAAAGCAATGTTGGATGAAATCTGCCGAAGTGATCCCTAAAGATCTGTGCTTATAACCGCACGGCAGTTGTGGTTAGCTTTTTCAAGCTGATTATAATTTGAATGATTGGATTGCGCTGTCAAAGAAAAAGATTTGTGCTTCTAGCAGCGTGTTTTTCTTGGCTGCCACGGTTACATTGACGGTGGTAGTACTGCTGAGGGAAGCAGGCGAAACCTATCTTTTTCTAGGGTAGGAAACCTATGTTTCTTGTAGTAGCACTTGTTGCAAGATTTTGCCTGTTAAGTAGCCTGTACAGATTTGAGCGTCAATTGGCACAGCTAAATTGACTCCAAAATGTGTTTCCAACGTCCATACCAAGTTTACATCAAATAGCAAGGGCTTTGTCTGCAAAGCGTTTGCTGTACAAATTTTGGCATGTTATGAGATTTATACACCAACCTCTGTATGATGATATAGACGTGTTCGCTTTATAGTTTGGCCAGACGTGTTCGCTGTATAGGTTGGCTAAATTTACTCAAGTTGCCAGGGTTTTGTTTTTGCACAAAACCTTTTCAACTAGATAGACAACAATAACATGATTTTTTCTTTGAGCTGACAACATGATAGTTAGCATAGGGCCTGACCACGTACCATATTAATGCCTAAATTTACTGAATAGTTGACTAACTTTTTGTATTTGCTTGGGGATAAAAAAGGAGAGAAAAATACCTACACAGCACATATAGGATAATACATTAATAAATACCCACCTGGGTCTACGGGCATCCATATATATATATATCGTCCAAAAAAACAGAAAGTCATTTCTTTATAAACTTGATACATGCATAGAACGCTTGACAACGTGCGCTCCAAAAATGTTTTAGAATTATTGATTATTTTTGTTATTTTCTTAAATTTAAAAATGCTAAAGGAGTAGGATCATTATAGTGCATATTTATGCTATGGCGAGCAGTGGGGCTAAAGTATAGCATTGGCTCCCGTCAAAATAAAATAAAATAGCATTGGCTCAAGATCAGCTCGTTTTTGGATAAGCTACATAAGACAATAATACTCAGCTCAGTCGATCTTGATCCGACCCTAAAGTCTGAATCGATCCCAAATGGCTCTTGAGCCTCAGCTTTTCTTGCGCTACCCGTTTGACCATGCGCTGGCTCCATAGGAGGGCTCCCCCGAAACTCATAGGCGAGCCGCTTCATTCTTCCTTCCCCTCCGTTTTATCGTCCGCTAGCCGCGACTTGAGCAATCTCGCCAGATTCGCCAGGAAAGGCGTGTACACGAAGTAGCACGTCGTCGTCCAGCTCATCAGCCCCTGCCATCAACCAACAGCTCTCGCCATCAGATGATCTAGTAGGCCAGATGAAAATATGACAGTGGATGTTGCTACTTACGGTGCCAAACAGCTGGACGTCGGCATTGGGATAGCTCCAGCACTCGAGCAATCTGCAGCAGCAGCGATCGATGTTTGTAGGGACTAGAAGGATGAGCCGAGTAATGATTTGGGTGAAAATTTTACAGAGTGGAGTGGCGGTGCTGTTACCTGACGAGCGGGACCTCGGCGAGAGGGCAGGCGACGCCGACGAGGCAGGCCAGGGCGAAGCCGAGCCAGGAGCTGTCGAGGAAGAGCCACACGAACTCCGCCACGGCGAACAGCACGTACGCCTCCACGTTGCTCGGCACCCCCGCTCTGTACATCTCCGCGCTCAGCTCGATGAACAGGGCGAGGACTCTGCGGACCACAGCAGCCACGAAGTCAGAACGCACGCGCTGACGCCTGACGATGGACGCGCGGCGGCGGCGGCGGCACGGGGACATTTACATGAGCGACGTCGCCGTGTCGCGCGGGCTGCCGGTGGCCTTGGATCTCGGGGGCGCCCTCTCGTCCAGGAAGAGCTGGAGCAGCCCCACGGTGCAGTAGAACGCTCCGAGCAGGGGCGGCACCTGCGCCGGCGCGGCACGAGCAAACAACACCCGATCAGATCAGCGCTGAGGGGAAGGGTCGACGCACCGGACACGCCGCCGTTTACCAGGATGTGAGTGTGGAGGGGGCCCAGGTCGAGGGCGCCGTTTCCGTACACCTGGAGGCCGACGCGGGAGTGGATGCCGTCCAGGAGCGGCCCGAGGAGGAACCCCGCGCCGAAGAGGGCAGCGGAGACGGCCGGCCAGGCGCGCCCCAGGGGCCTACTACCGCCCTCGCGGTTCTGCAGGGCACGGGGAGGTTTGGACGAGGACAGCCGGATGGGTAGCTCGCGCCGGCGCCAGGGGGAGAAGGGACGCGGCGGCGCAGAGGCACCAGCGATGAGCACGGGGAGCATGTTTCTTATCCTGCGGGCTGTGGCAGAGCAGGAGTGCAGGACCACAAGTGGCGACTGCAAGCCCACCTTTCCCCTCATAGGAAGCCAAAAAAGAAGAAGGGCGACGCTAGGCTCACCGGCACGGGCGCCACATCAGTCGGCGTGTTTGGTTAGGCACGTACAATGGTTGACACCCCAAAAAAACCGTACGATGGTTAATAAGAACAACTCTAATGGGGCGACTTGTTTCGTCCGTGGTCGTCCGTTTGGGTCGGCGCGGACAGAAAAGGCGACCCAACGCGCCAACTCAAATGGACACGCGTCCATTTTTCGTCCGCGGGCGACCCATTCTCGGCCTATTTTTTAGTCTGATTTGCGTCGGCGCGGACATGCGACGGACGCACGCGCGCGCTCGCCTACTCCTGTCCCCGGGCCCGCTGGTCTGTGGCACATTGGCCTCCCCTCCCCTCTCATCCCCCCGGCCAACAAGCAACCCTCGCCCCGCCTCCTCCGTCACCGACGCCGCCGTCCATTTTTGCCGGCGACTCTTCCAGCTGCCGCCGCCTCCACATCCGCCCAGCAACGCCCCTGCCCTCAGTCGCTCGTCGCCGTCGTTTTGCCGCCGGGGAGCAAACTGGTTCCCGCCGCCACTCCCCCCACCGCACAGTCGCCCGCGACCAAGAAGACGCCTCGCCGCCCCCCTCACATCCGACCGGCACGCTCGTCGGACGCCGGCATGGTAGCTAGCTGGTCTGTGGGCGCCGCGTCTCCCCTCGCGGGTTGTCTCCTTCGACGCCCGCAAGTTGTTCGACAGTTTGCCAAGGTACGCAAATGGACTCTGCCGATGAGTTTTTTTTCCACAATTTCCTTTGCGACTTCGATGATTCGTCGTCCGACGACGAGGATGAGATATTGGCTGTCGTGTTGGTCCATCACCACCTCAACAATCAGCAGCCGTGGTTCCGTGGCTCCATTTCGGGCCACCTTCCGGCGTTGAACCGTAACCGAGAGAGCGGGCATTTCCTTCTCTGGAAGGACTACTTTGATACAACAAACCCGTTGTTCAAACATCACAAATTCCGCCGCCGGTTTCATATGAGTAGGCATGTTTTCAACCGTATTAGAGAGGGAGTGGTCGGCTATGATGACTACTTCGAGTGCAAAGAGAATGCCGTCGGCAAGATTGGTTTCTCCTCTGATCAGAAATGCACTGCCGCCATCCGAATGCTTGCATACAGAGTGCCCGGTGATCTCATTGACGAGTACGTCCGTATGAGCGAGTCTACATGCCTAGAGGCCCTGTATAAGTTCTGCAAGGCTGTGATTGCTGTGTTTGGCCCTGAGTACTTGAGAGAGCCGACATCTGAAGATACAACCCGTTTGTTGGCGATGAATGCCAGCAGGGGCTTCCCGGGGATGCTTGGCAGCATAGAGTGACTGCACTGTGAGTGGAAGAACTGCCCTTCTGCTTGGCAAGGGCAGTATAAGGGACATGTCAGGGCTTGCACTGTCATACTAGAGGCCGTGGCGTCTCAAGATCTCTGGATCTGGCACTCTTTCTTTGGCATGGCTGAATCACACAATGATATCAACGTGCTTCAGCGCTCGCCGGTGTTTGCTAGGCTTGCCGAAGGCAACAGCCCATCAGTGAGCTTTACTGTCAACAGCCACAACTACGGCAAAGGGTACTATTTGGGTGACGGTATCTATCCTCAGTGGACCACTATTATCAAGACAATACCCAACCCTGTCGGAGAGAAAAAGAAAAGATTTGTCCAAGAGCAAGAGAGTGCTAGAAAGGATGTCGAGCGTGCCTTTGGTGTTTTGCAATCTCGATGGGGCATCGTTCGGTATCCTGCTAATACTTGGAGCATGCATAAACTATGGGAGGTGATGACTGCTTGTGTGATCATGCACAATATAATCGTAGAAGACGAGCGCCCAAAACGTCTGTACGATCAAGGCTTTCAGTTTCAGGGTGAGAATGTTGTGCGTGAGCATGGAGTAGCGGCAACATTTGAGCAGTTCACTCAGTTTCATGAAGACATGCGTGATTGGGAAACTCACGTGCAACTGCAAAATGATTTGGTTGAGCATATGTGGACTCATGTTGGCAACCAATAGATGTATCTTCTTTTATTCGTTTGCAAAACTATGTGAAACATTTTTATTTGTATTTGGCTTGTAAAACTACACTATTTATTTGGGCGGCTAAACTATTTTGCTTGTTATTTTATTTCATAATATGTTTGAATGCAAATCAATGTAAAATTGGGCGGCCAGCCGGCCACACCTGCACATATGGGTCGGTGCGTTGGGCGCGCTGCCGACCCATATGAAAAACAGGGCGGACGCCGGGCGGGTGGCCAACCCAAACGAACAAAAACCGGACGAAATCGCCATCCGTTTGGATCGGCCCGTTGGAGTTGCTCTAAGATAGTTTTTATATTAACTAGCAAAAGAGCCCGTACGTTGCAACGGAAGAGAAAACATAACACACGCTCTTAACTCAACAACCATCACTCAAGACCACAATAGGTCCATTTTCTTTATTTTTGTGAGGCATCATATTTGTGTTGCCGCTTATCCTCCTTCTCACCCCCGCCGGCGATGGCCTCGGTGTTCACAAAAAAATATATGTGTTGAATATGGTTAATCCTAAGACGTCTCTCTCCCCCCCTCTCTCTCTTCCTCTCCCTCTCCCCCCCCTCTCTCTCACTCTCACGATGAGAAATCTATTGTTTCCCCCTGTGACATTTTTCAAAGGTATGCATGTGTAGTTATCGATGTTTTCTTTTCCCTATATGGTTATAGTGGGGTGTTTATTTGCAATCTGGATCGCCGCCGGTATGAAAAAAACGGATCTTGCGCTAATTGTAAGTTCGCTTCCATAACAATATTTTAAAAATATTTAACAGGTAAAATTAACAACATATTTAGATTCCACACAATTTTCTAATAAAATTTCATATATAATATGTTAAAATCAAAGTTATAGTTTAAAAGTACAGATAATTTAGAAAATCATTTGGTTTGACTCAAATATATTCCAAAATAATATTGAAAAATACTTAATAGGTAAAAATAATCTTATATTCATATTCTACATATTTTTCTAATCAAATTTCATATATAACATGTTCAAATCAGAGTTACGGTTTAAAAGATATGGATGATTTTAAAAAGCATTTGTTTGACTTAAATATGATCCGCGGATGAATTACCTAAAACATCAGGGTTTTTTTTCGAAAAATGTAAAATAACGATTCAGGTGTGACTTAAATCCGGACGGCGGGTTGATTTCAAGAAAAGACATGGATTTCCGTGTAAAATACAAAAATAACGATTCGTTTTAACTTAAAACAGGACTACGGGTTGAATTCTCTGAAATAGAGGGACTTTTCTGAAAAATGCCATGACGGACGAAAGAAACCCAATTTGCTTTATTATTACTAGCAAAAGAGCTTATGCGTTGCAACGGGAGAAAAAACATAACACACGCTCTTAACTCAACCACCATCACTCAAGACCACAGTAGGTCCATCTCCTTTATTTTTGTGAGGCATCATATTTGTGTTGCCGCTTATCCTCCTTCTCATCCTCGCCGGCGATGGCCTCGGTGTTCACACAAAACAACAAAAAACGCGTGTTGAATATGGTTAATCCTAAGGCGTCTCTCTCTTCCTCTCTCCTCCCTCTCCCTCCCTTTCTCTCTCTCGCTCGCTTTCTCTCACTCTTGCAATGAGAAATCTGTTGTTTTTCCCTGCGATATTTTTTAGAGGTATGCATGTGTAGTTATCGATGTTTTCTTTTCCGTATATGGTTATAGTGGGGTGTTTATTTGCAATCCGGATCGCCGCCGGTATGAAAAAAAAAATCTTGCGCTATAAATTATAAGTTTGCTTCCATAATAATATTTAAAAAATATTTAACAGGTAAAATTAACATCATATTTAGATTCCACACATTTTTCTAATAAAATTTCATATATAATATGTTAAAACCAAAGTTACGGTTTAAAAGATAAAGATAATTTAGAAAATCATTTGGTTTGACTCAAATATATTTCAAAATAATATATAAAAATACTTAACAGGTAAAAATAATCTCATATTCATATTTTACATATTTTTCTAATCAAATTCCATATATAACATGTTTAAATCGGAGTTACGGTTTAAAAGATATGGATGATTTTTAAAAAGCATTTGTTTGACTTAAATATGATCCGCGGATGAATT